>NC_136810.1:39568303-39588303 GCF_951216825.1 Electrona antarctica
TTCACATGCTAGTAGCGCTCTGTTGGCTGTGGTTTGTTTGGTTAGCAAACGGGTTAGTCATAGCCTTATGATTGACAACAACGTCATCTGCTTTCCTACTATTCTGATTGGTTGGTATGAACCAATCACCGAAGACGCTTTGACAATGCCCATCCCATAAACTGCTGCTGTGGGGAGGGCTTTCAGTCTGAATAATGAAGTGAAACGAAATGAAAAGAGTGTCAGGCTAAGTGTATAGGGGACACACTTAAAGAGTGTCAGGCTAAGTGTATAGGGGACACACTTAAAGAGTGTCAGGCTAAGTGTATAGGGGACACACTTAAAGAGTGTCAGGCTAAGTGTATAGGGGACACACTTAAAGAGTGTCAGGCTAAGTGTATAGGGGACACACTTAAAGAGTGTCAGGCTAAGTGTATAGGGGACACACTTAAAGAGTGTCAGGCTAAGTGTATAGGGGACACACTTAAAGCTACAATCTGAAACTTACTTCAATGAATAAAATGTGCATGGTAGAGAGAAGGGATTCTCAACCTGGGGCCGCCAAATAATTGGCAAAACCCAAATATTGAAATGAGGACATTTAAAACATAGCAGTGATACCAATAAGTAAGAACCAATAAAAAAGAACTTAAAGGTATAGGGTAAGTGATTTTCCTTTGTTAAAAATAAGAGTTAAATAGCTCTATATTGTGATGATAGTACTCATTGCTATAGAGTGTTTAGAACCACTGTGGTAGTGTTAGTGTATACAATATGACGAGTACATTTGCAGATTTGCAGAAACTGATGTTTTATTAACACGTTGCTGGTGGAGACCCACTGGAACGCCTTCAAGGACCCCTGGAGGTCCCCATAACACATACTAATAGTGGTGTATTAGAAACAGTTATTATTGTGGAGTATCCATTGAGTTAATACTCTTATATTAACTCAAGCCCGCTTGGTCTTCAACCAGCCAAAATTCTCACACGTCACCCCCCTTCTCCGCTCCCTCCATTGGCTCCCGGTCGCTGCCCGCACAGAATACAAAACTCTGATGCTGGCATTCAAAGCAACCAAAGGCATGGCCCCCCCATATCTCACAAGTATGATCGTACCCTACAAACCCTCCCGCGCACTCAGATCAGCCAACGCAGGGAAGCTGGAGGTACCTTCACTAAAAACGCCGGGACAACGCTCCACACGTCCCAAACTCTTCTCCCTTCTGGCTCCAAAACTATGGAATGCACTTCCCATCACAGTCAGAACTGCAGCCTCACTCCCAATCTTCCGCCGTAGTCTGAAAACCCACCTCTTCAGACTCCACCATGGCCCGTAGCACTTGCCCTAGCCTAGCCCCTTAGATAGCACATTATGTAGACTTAGATAGTATTTTAAACAGACTTATAGCTTGTTACGTAGACAGCTCTAGAATTGCACTTTATGTAGTCATAGCACTTTATAGTACACATGTATAATATATTATATAGTATAGTATGTATAGTTTACATAGATACTCCACTGTTACGTTCTTAGTCTACGCATGATTCATGATAACTACGTTTTATATATGTGATGTATGCCATGCTTTTGTTATTGCTTAATGTAAGTCGCTCTGGATTAAGAGCGTCTGCTAAATGCCTAAATTGTAAATTGTAATATGGCACAGAACAACAGTCATTTCTGCCTGGGAGCCACAGTATACAACCAGTCATGTACCAGAAAAGGAACTTTTCTGATTCATTGACTTATGATAGCATACTGTGTGTGTGTGTGTGTGTGTGTGTGTGTGTGTGTGTGTGTGTGTGTGTGTGTGTGTGTGTGTGTCATGAAAAAACTAACCGAGAGGTAAATATCAATGAATCAATGAATAGATCAATTCATAGACGGCCGGATCATTTCAACAACCTGGCAGACCGACAGATACGATCTCTCCACTGAGGTAAGAACAGGCAGATTATAAACTAATAATGTTTATTAATGTTACTATGAATACTACAACCGCTAGTACAAACACTACTACTACAGTACTACTACTACTACTACTACTACTACTACTAATAATAATAATAATAATAAATATAGCTGCAAGCAGCAATAAGGCGGGACCAAGAAAGAAGACAATACGCAATAAGAACAATATGCACAAATAAGAATCACAGGCTGAGTTGTCGCTACCTTGTCTGGATTTTCACCCAGACAATTATGTTTCTGTGATTTTCATAATGTTGCTGATGTCTGAGGTGGGTGGGTCCTTGGGTACCTTCATGATGCTCAGTGACATCATAGAAGGTAGGTTTGTTTCCCTGCCCACATCCCTGTTTTTGAGTGGTGCAACCATAGGGTGCAGCCACTCCAATGCCCAGCTTTGTCCGTCCACGTGTCTTGGTGTCCCTATGTATGTGTAGGGTACCAACAGGGGGCGCTGTTGCACCACTCACTGTTTATACATGCAGGTGTTCAGGTGAATTTCACCCGTGTGTAGTGATATCCCTTACACCCACAATGGGCTTTTGTTTCTCACTGGATCATTCTCACATGTCCCAGGAATGGGTGGACCAAAGGAGAAGTTCCCAACCACCTCCCAGCGCCTCCGCCCCACATGACATCTATTTTTTTAGTCCATGTTGAAATATTAAAGATTACCTCAAATTGCCATAATTATATTGCTGTAAATATTTCTACTGGAATATATTATATCGGGTAAAATATACGCGGGTATAGTGATGGTTTGACGTAAGTTAATTTGGTTTAGTGTTCTATAAGGGCTATTCTTTTATGGTAGGTAATTTATTATTTTAAATTGGTAGCAGTCATTATTTAATTAATGTATCATTCAGTTTCAAATTTCTTTGGCAGTACAGACAGTTTGTAATTATATTGGTATAATGGTGTCAAGTTGCATATAATTATTACTGATAACATGTTTTATATTGTAGTGTTTGTTGTCTCCACCAGGCCGAAGGCATGTGGAGAGAGTATGTTTTGCACTCCGCCCATGTGTGTGTCCATGTGTGTGTGTGTGTCCGTCTGTCCGTCTGTGTACAGCTAATCTCCGGCACCGTTAACCCGGTCGATGGCAAACACACTCCCTGGATGCCAACGATGAACCTCTTCTGCACATTTTCCAGAACAGCCTGTTATAGCGCCACCAGGAGGCCGACTTTAGAAAAACATTTTTTTTTATATTACTCCTGTCCAAAAATCCCGCAAATCGTTACACACTATCTCTATAGTCATGTGTTCAAGCCGCATCTGTCCGATATTTCATATTCCATCTTAATTGGCTAACATTGGATTTCAAAGTTTGCAGGATTGGCCCGTTTTGAGCCTCAAATCATGAACGCAGCGTGCAATATACGTGAAATCTTTCACGGACTTTCCTACTAGGCTGAGGAATATATCCCACCCTTTTCACATTGGCCTGTTATAGCACCACCAACAGGTGGATTTTTGCAAAACACATTTTTGGAACAAAATGCTTCAAATCATGAACGCAGTGTGCAATTTCAGTGAAATCTTTCACAGACTTTCCTACTAGGCTGAGGAATATATCCCACCCTTTTCACATTGGCCTGTTATAGCGCCACCAACAGGTGGACTTTTGCAAAACACAATTTTGGAACAAATTGCCTCAAATCATCCAATTGCCATCCAAGGCGTAAGAAGAAATGGCACCCTTTTCACATTGGCCTATTATAGCACCATCAGAAGGCCTGACCTGCCCTGGTGGAGACATGTGCCCCGAGGGGAACTTTATCTAGTTATTTATGGATCAGGATTGAATTCTATAGATTCGATGTGACAGTGATGATTGTCTGTTGATTGTTGTGTATTTGATCTTATTAAAGATGATTTTATTGATGTGGTTTATAGATCTACACTTAAATAATGATAAACAACAGTTAAACATTTCACTGTGAATGATAAACAGTTAAACAGTAATTACACTTTGAATGATAAACTGTTAAATAAAAATTACACTATGAATGATAAGCAGTTAAACAATAATTACACTAAAGAATGATAAACAGTTACACAATAATTACTCTGTTTTTTTGGCATAGCCCTGTATTGCCAAGTTTCGCGAAAATCGACTGCACGGTTAAGGAGGAAGAAGAAGAAGAAGAAGGCAAATACATGCGTGCGTGCATATTTCCAAGCAGGAATTATGTACAAATACAATGTATATCACGATTTGAGGCGAGGGTAGACCACTGGTGCTGATCAATGTGACATGCACGGAGGAATTTCTTTAGACAATCCTTATATCTCTTCTTTGGACCACCGATGTTACGATGGCCAGAGGAGAGTTCACCGTACAGTACAATCTTTGGCAGGCGATGATCCTCCATCCTGGCAACATGTCCCACCCAACGCAGCTGTGACTTCAACAGTAAGGCCTCTATGCTGATGGTCTCCGCCTTCTCGAGTACTTCAGTATTTTTAGTGAAGTCACTCCAGTGGCTGGCACGCGTGGACGCGCTTCCAGGTGGGGCAGACAACTGTAGGCTATACGGTGCTGTGTTACTACTCTCCCATTGGGCCATGACTCTTTAGTCAACTGGTAATGTGACTGGCTCCAAAATATTGTTGGTAACATGTACACTCTTGCTGAAGTTAAGTACTGCATGCAACATTCTGGTGTAGCACCCGTCTAGAGACTTCTGCAGGGTTGGCTTCAGGGTCCAGCATTCATTGCCATATAGAGGAACAGACTCCATGCACCGTTGCATAGAAGAAGCCAAGTTTGATTTCACAGGGGAGGTTGGAGGGAGATCCATACACTGGTCATGCCGTTCAGGGACCTCCATGCAAGTGCCTTCCTCACTTTCAGATCTTGCTCCGTTCAGTTGACCCATGAGCCCAGTTACTTGAAGTCCTTGACTTCCTTCAGCACAGTGCCTCCTGTTGTTGTCAGAGGTGGATGTTCCGGTGAGATGTTATAGGTGATAACTTCGTGTAGCAGCGTGCTCTTGTAGATCGGCTGTTTTTGGTGAACAGATTTGCAGCGTGATCTTGTAGATCGTCTGTTTTTGGTGAACAGATTTGCAGCGTGATCTTGTAGATCGGCTGTTTTTGGTGAACAGATTCGCAGCGTGATCTTGTAGATCGGCTGTTTTTGATATAATCTGTAGGAGTACTGTTGAAAAAAGGTGTGCTTGTTCCACGTTGTCGGAGAGCAGGCTGATGTCGTCCGCATAGTCTAGGTCTGTTGTCTCGACCTCCTTGGCGTTAGAGTAAAGCCAAGATCCTGCTATCGTCCACTGATGGCCTTCCTGAGTGCATAATCCAGGACTATGATGAAAAGGAAGGGGGCTAGGGTGTTCCCTTGCATTACCCCAGGATGTCAAACTCCTCGCTGTTGTCATCTGGGGTCACCAGCTTGGCCCTGCATATGGTCTCCATCGCCCGGAGTGGGCCTTAAGGATCTTCACCATCGTGCCTCTGTGGATCGAGTCAAATGCCTTTGAAGTCGATGAAGTGGAGTACTATTATTATTATTATTATATTGTAACTATTCTTATTTAGTTTCAGGTTTCTAGATAAATGATAACAGTGCATGGCTGTCTGGCAACGATTATGAATAGCAATTTGTTAGTGCTAGCTAGTTAGTTTCAGTTGGTGATCTACTTCAAAATGAATAGTAGTTTTGGTTTGGGGCAAAATAAAATGAAAAAAGCAGTTGGTAACTAAATTGATATAAATGTCTAGTTTCGTGTTCAGGAGAAAAAAGTGGCTGATGAATAAAATTAATATCAGTAAAAGACTGCTCTAACATTAATGTTACTTAAATATAATGCCCATTTGGCTTGTTAGCTTATAATGAACAACGTGCTATAATTATGATTGTGTATAGGCCTACTGATGGCAGCGTGTTCTTTCTAGTCTAGATAGAACATGATAATAACAGCCTGTAGTCCAAGGCGCTTTACACAGATTGTGCATTACATCATCCATTCACACATCGAAGGTGGAGGAAACCATGCCCAATAGGACCGTAGTGTAAATGAGGAGACAACTGTTCAATTGGGGAACAAGTGTGCAAAGAAAACTAAATTGCTGAAATGCATACAAACAATGTATACACACGGAAAGTTGAGCACCAACTTGAGTTCATGTTCAACTGATTTGAACTATGCAAAAATGTAACCGTAAAACCAAAGGCTCAGACACATTTTGCATCTTTACTTGACACAAATAGAAGAGCGGTTAATTGTGTCCAGGTGAATTCCCATCTGTTAGCCCAATCAACATTCAACCCCCTGCCAACATTTTCTACAATATGAGCTTCACTTTCAGAGTAACAAAACAGATATCTTTTGGCTGTAAATTCTTGCTAAACATGCCATACCTCTGAGCTATTGATGAATTAATGTGCATTCAGAAGCTTTGCGGGTGATCGAATGATGAATCAATAAATTATAAGAAAGGCCCTCCAGCACAAGCAACTTCCATCTGCTTTTGTCGTTTCCTGTCCCTGCTAAGGGCCCCAACTCATAATTGGAACAGTAACTCATGTCCAAACATAATAATAACCACAGAGAGAGAGAGAGAGAGAGAGAGAGAGAGAGAGAGAGAGAGAGAGAGAGAGAGAGAGAGAGAGAGAGAGAGAGAGAGAGCTAGGTAGAGGAGGAGGGGAACCAGAAGGACTCACCATGATCAGTTATCTACTTTATACAGCTCATCATTCTTGGAACCATATGAGCCCCACCATGCTGTTCAACTAAACAACAACAGGGTACATGGTGATTGCACCCCTCTAGCATTATCCACACCGCATTGTTATTTTTGTGTAATGAGGTTAATAGTCCAGTTTCTGACATTACACCTAGCCTCGTCTCAGAAAGCGACAGAGCAAAGCTTCCCCGTGTGTGCTAAAGCTCATCTAATGCCAGTCAGCACACACTATTATGTGACACCTGAACCAGGCTTTGAAGCTACACCTCTGTGTGCCGTCTATGTCTCCCCCTGTCCCTGATGGCACACACCTTGATGGACGAGCCTTGTGATTATTTCAGAATGATGACAGCTGCGGTAGATAAAACACTGCAACCGAGTGTGGTATTATTGCTGCCACATTTTGATTGACACGCCGCAACAGAACTAAACACACACACAACCTGTGAACATCACATACGATGCACACCTACACACCCGCACGCCTTTGGAGGAGCCACTCACATTGGGGAATTGGATGAATAGGAGGTGAATAAAAGAAACACACGTTAATAACAATACGTATTAAGGCAACAAGCACAGGGGACGACATCTGCTCTCTCTCTCTCTCTCTCTCTCTATATATATATATATATATATCCATCCATCTTCAATCGCTTATCCTCCGGAATCGGGTCGCAGGGTTAACAGTTCCAACAGTTCCAAGATATTTCCAGTCTTCCCTTTCTAGAGCAACATTAGCAACTTCCTCCTGTGGGATCCCGAAGCATTCCCTGGCCAGTGTGGTCCTTGGTCTGCCACGGGGTCTCCTCCCAGTGGGACATGCAGCAAGGACCTCCCTAGGGGAGACGCTCGGGAGGCATCCGTATGTAATCCACGTAACTCGAGAACCATTCGCCCCACCAACTTCAAATTTGACACACACGGTTCCACACCACTACAGGGAGTGCAGTGACCGTCCTTGAGTCGGTGGCAGTAGCACCACAAAAGGCTCTGGTCAGGCTCTGCCAGTGGACCTAATGAGCCTAAGTCCGACTCCCCTCACCTGTACAATTCCCAGGCTCTGCCTCAGCCAATTGATTGCCATGGTAACAACTGCCATTTGATTTTAACCAGTCCACTTTTCACAGCACTCTTCAGACAGACAGACAGGCAGACAGATACAGAGATGTCCATATTATGGGCACAAAAGGGACACAGGCGTAAAACAGGTGCTATGAAAACGCACTAGGTTCCCAACTTGCATCATTCCCAAGTAGGCCGGTGGCCAACGGGCACTGGTCTAGTTTTGATAACCCACGGTGCCACACCCAGCTATTTCAAGTCAGTGCTGAAAGCACAAGCAGAAAGTTCAGAGATAGATGTTTTGATAACATTTAACCAATCATGGCCAAAGGTATGAAACCATCTTTTTTCCAGACAGAAAGTCTAATGATTGTCCAGTGTTGTCCAGATTGTCTATTGTAGACAGTTGCTGTCTACAATAGAAGACAAACCTCATTTTTATAGACAAACATTGTTCTAGCAGCAGCTGATGTACAGTATGCCTATGTGTCTATTTACATGACAAATGGACTGCATTTTATATAGTGTTTTTTCCTAGTCTTTCGATTCACACACAATGCAGCAGTGGAATAGCACACATTCGCACAAAGGCAACCATGCAAGGAAACAACCTGCTCATTGGGAGCAGTTAGGGCTCACTGTCTTGCTCAAGGACACTTCAACATACTGTAGAATCCAAGAGTGAGCTGGAGCGAAGAGGGACTTCCTTTTTTTCCCCTATTTTTTCAACTGTGACCTGCGCGACCAAAGTGAAGCGACAGTGGAAACAAATATCTTCAGGTTTGAACGCACCGGTCCTTCAGTTCCCAAGACTCTAGCCTGGTTTTGGCGATATAATAACGTGGATTTACACTACTCTCGCTTCCTTCCCGATAACACAGCTAAGCTACCAAGCCTCCTCCTCCACCGCATCGTTTAGTTTACCTACCAGCCAAATTGTCTGCATTGTCTGTCGGGCATACTCTGTGTTGATAAGACGAGTGAATTAACGTTCCACTCCTCGACAATATAGCGGCACAAATTGTCAAATAAGTCTCTGTGGTGAGTCCAACAGTGAGCCACATGCGGAAACTCCAGTAGCTATGGTTCAAGTGCGTAATACCGCGACGCACGTATAGACGCAATGGCCACCACACCGTGCTGTCCGTAAAATAAAATTAAAATTACATACAGAGATGCAATGAATAGTTATTTGACCAATGTTTGGCGAAAGCCCGATGGCTTCCGCAGTGCACACAGTTTGCCCCCCTGGCTAGTAGGCTAATAACGTGGAGGAAGTTAGAAGAGGCCCTGTGGGCTTTTATTTTTATTTTATCGGTTAACCATTAGCCATTAATGTTGGCTAACGTTTATCACATTTCCTAACGGTTAATGGCTAACGGCTATCGGTTGGACACCCCTAGCCGCTATATGCATGAAGTGTCAAAACAGATGCCTGGTGAAGTGAATGTGAAATGTACGAATTTTACAGAACCAGTATTTATTGTAAATACCTACGGTACAGTATAGGGTTACGTAAAGGGCAACTTCATAGATTTTGCACCTCCTGAGGAGTGTTTTTTGTGTTCTATTATATTTGATCAATCAGGTAATACTCAAATCTCAGTTCTTTACGGAATACTTTGGGCAACACTTCATGTGTCCTGTAGTTCCAGTCAGGCCAGCCCCAGGCCATAGCTCAATGGACCAGCCCCACATGGCCCTGGGGGGGTCTGCAAGATTTTGTTCAGTCTTCTTTCTCCTTCACTGCTGCCTCTGTTGTGCAATTACAATGGTGTCTGCCAAAGTGCCAACACTCCACACTCCACTCCATGGAGGAAGACGAATATTTTCGGGTCATCTCGGAGTCAGAAACTAAACCAACAGAACTGATGCTTTGAATCAGAATAGCCTACGCACGCACGCACGCACTGTTGTTGATTCTGTCTGATTCTGTCTGAAGGGGGGGTGGGTTCAAAAGGGCACATTGCCAAAATGTGCTCTAGCACCCCCTAGTGTCTATCTGTGCACGCCACACATAGCTGAATAGCTTAACTTCTGCAACCCACCTGAAAATGATTTTTCTAGAGCTGGAGAGATGGGGAGACTCAGGTCACTGAACAAACAACACTCTATAGCATTGATTGAAATCAGAATAGTGCCTTTTAACAGGGCGGGGGGGGGGGAAACTTTAGTTTAACCACAATCACTTACCCTCTCTTTAACTTTGTCAAAAACAAATATTGAAAGAAAACGCACAGAGAAACAGCTCCAGGACAAAGAGGCAGTAGGCTACTGACTGTTGCCAATGTCATCAATGCACTGCATGTTGCATAATGTAATTATGTTCTATAGCAGAAATAAGGGGTGACACAGAGTATGACATTTGTTGGTTTTTGTCTTATGTTTTTTTTTCTTATTGTTTTACTATATTTATTCCCTTTGATTGATTTAATACTTTATTAGACAAAAATGTAAACAGCACAGGTACAGTCAGACATTTGAGCTAAAAGGATAACGTTATAAAGGTATGGGGATTTGTTTCCATTGTGTTTGCTTTGCTGATTAGATCAGCTGTGGTTTTTAATTTCCCTCTGGAGATTAACAAAATATAAAGTATTCCTATTCTAGTCTACAACAATCTATAATCAATACAGAGCAGATTAATACCACAGCAATCAGTACATTGATTATCACCTCTGCAACCTTATGCTGGTGTGGGTTGGAAGAGACAGTGATTGGCTCTGACTTTTATCTGCTGTTCATGTCGTGTTCACTCCCCTCAAGATGAAAAACTGATAAACAGCTAAAAGATTAAAGTTAAACAGTATACGAGAATAAAAAGCTGCACACCACTATTGCTGCTCCCAAATGCAATTTGACCTGGTAAATTGCATTTGGGAGCAGCAATACTGGTGTGCGGATTTGTATTTTTGTATAGTGTTCACAACCTTCCAAATGGATTGAAGACTTGCAATACGCAAGGTTACTGGTTACTGGTTACTGGTGGTCACTGGTTACCACCCTCTCAAGAACATACACTTGACTAGCAGTGCTGCCAACATTGGACTGTGAGAATCCAGGAGATTTATTTTGGGGGGGTGGGGGTGGGGGTGGGGGTGGGGGGCCCTTTTATGGATACGATTAAGCATTTCTTGTAAACCCTGTTTCCAAATAGGCTATACACGTCTGCATGTTTTAATAGTGTGTGTCTGCACGCATTGTGCACGTGCACGCATTGTGCATGTGCACGCATTGTGCACGTGCACGCATTGTGCACGTGCACGCATTGTGCACGTGCACGCAAATGACTTGTCTTATGGGGTGTCCACCCACTTCTAAAAGTAGCACTACAACACTGTTTACGAATGACCAAGTCAATCACATAAAGAGATTACTTTCAAAGATGAATATACTTTTTTACCCACTACACATAGTGCTAATAACTTTGAATGAATGCGGCTTCAGCTGTGAAATGCTCTCAAAAGTGTCTCAAAATACACACAAATAGACCCTGCCTCTCTGATTGAGCAAGGTATAGTTTATTCCACAGAAGTGGCGCATGATGGGAAAATGCTCTGCCACATACTGCTTAATTATTAAGACCTCGGGGCACCGAGATAATCAGCATTCTGTGATCTGAGCGCAAGGCTCAAGTGGTGGAATATAAGAGTTGATGAGGTCTTTTAGGTAACATGGAGTTAACGCATGAAGTGGAGTCATTATGCAATAAGCAAGAACTTAAAATTAGATTTGGCTGCAACAGCGAGCCAGTATAGTGAAGATAGAAGTGGTGTTATGTGCTAAGATTCTTTTATGAGGATTCTAGACATCATAATATAATACAGTACACCTGTCTGGGAGCCAAAGGGTGATTTTTGGCTGTGTGCCACAGCTTGAGAACCCCTCACATCTTAGGTGCAGATGACTACATAGTCAGAGTCAGAGTGGATTTGTCGCTTGCAGAAACCTAGCCCACATAGACAATGAAAAGTTGTCATATAAAATTATATGATCATTATTCACATAACTTGTTATTATCTCAAAGCTTGCTTTGCTCATGCCGGTAAGTGCAGGAGTAGCTTATCATATTCTGATAAAGTGGTTTGTTTGTGAAAACAGTCTATCATGTGTTTGTGCACGCCAGAGGGCATACATCAGATGTTTAAAGCAAGGCTCCTCTAAATAAATCATCACATTCATGGGGCGACTGTGGCTCAGGAGGTAGAGCAGGTCGTCCAATGATCCATGGGTCGGCGGTTCGAATCCTGGCTCCTCCTGTCTACATGTCGAAGTGTCCTTGGACAAGACGCTGAACCCCAAATTGCTCCCGATGTGCTGGTTGGTACCTTGCATGGCTTCCGCTGCAATCGGTGTATGAATGGGTGAATGTAATCAATCTATGTAAAGCGCCTTGGATAAAGGCGCTATATAAATGCACCATTTACCATTTACCATGTAATTTGGTTAAGAATGAAAGTGGCTAATGTAACCCCAGACTTGACTCAAATGCTTAGCATGCCAACATGGATGCACCAGCTGGAAATGCACTTGAAAATGCACAGTGCCATTTACAGCACTTACCAAGTAATGTTGAAGGAAGACAAACAGAATGAATGGGAACTTTCTTGGTCTGCAGAGCTGCTTTGCAAGTTCAACCCAGTGACTTTTACACTGCCCACTGCACTACGACGGACTGGATCGTTACGCTTAAATCAATGGATTAAATAGAGGCTCACACTCAGTCATCTCTCATTTTCGATTGCATTCAGTCAAATAAAACATTCTTGATAATCCAGCCTTTTCAGTGTATGCTAGAAAACTGCTATTTGTCAGCCAAGAAGATGTAACCGAGTTATTCCATCAGTGGCTTATTGGAATAGACCCAGGGCTGAAAGTGGGCCGGAACGGTCCGTTACAGCATTCTGTTAAAAGATTCAGTGCCGGCACGCCATATGATTAAGAAGAGGGTGAAGCAACTGGTTTGAAAAGCCCATAATCTCCAACAAGAAAACGCATGTACCAACATTAGAACATTTCGTGCCACCAGTGCCAGCTTATTCTGTGCTGTTTATGGCCTTTATATTATACCCATGGAGAGGTTTTGTTCAATCACGAGTCGCACCATCAATGTCTGTGGTGCGAATGCGTGCACAGCTGGACTGCTTGTGATCTGTTCACTTTGCAGGTTGCAGATCCGGTCTAGAGCGTATATGGAAACAGCCTTTGTGCACATGTGCGTGTGCGTGTGCGTGTGCGCACGTGCGTGTGTGTGTGTGTGTGTGTGTGTGTGTGTGTGTGTGTGTGTGTGTGTGTGTGTGTGTGTGATGACTGTGATCACTGAGCAGTAAATACATGATTACAGAAAAAAGCAGTGCTTGGAAAGGGGCGTTTGATTTATTATTTCTGTGCGCTTGATTACAACTAAACCACACATTCTTTCTTGTCTTGACATCAGGAGCTCTGGCATCAATGAATAAATAAAATAAGCAATATGTGGTACACACCATTTGATTTATTTTGCTGTATGAATTATTGAATTTATGTGCTTGTAATTTCAAAATAGTTTAATTTGTATATTTTCAAAGAAAAGTAGTTGATCAGTTTGATATTGATATTCATTTTGAAGTAAATTATTTATTTGGGTTCTTTTCACATTTGTAAGAAAAGTAGCCTTATTGTTGAGTTTGAAATGTGTCAACATAAACACGTAATTCTGTGGTACACACCATTTGTAATTTCTATACCATACTGGAAAAGATCACACCCGTGTGAAGTGAGGGGCGCTCTTATCATCGTACATCATCCAATAAAACAAAAGTTACGACATACAGACAGCTGATTTGCTCAGACACATATGAATGGCATTAAATGTTTGTGTTCAGACAGAATCTACACTATAGCTGTTTATAGTAGCAGGAGAAGGTTGGGATATAGCAAGAACTTCAAGCCACCTTCACTATTGCTCAGTGGCAAGCAGCAGGGTTAATAATGCTTTTTTTATGCATTATAGACTTATTATTACTGATGATATGATTTGAGGCCTGCATATAGTTTATCTTCATCCATAACCTTGTAGTCGGTACTTGGCAGGACTGACTGTATGTTGACAAGAGCACTGTTGCACTTTCGTGTTTAAATCACCATCTCTATCTTGAGCCCCGACTTCAGACTCTGTTTCCTGTCTCGTCATTCCCCAACAGTTGTCTCCAGGCATATTGTATATGTCCGGCTCCTTGAAACTAGCATCAGAAACACTCTCTCACAGGTGTCGAATATAGAATACATTTTATTATGGAACCTACCTCTAGATACGGTACAGGGGCGATGGAGGGGAAGGGGTATTCCCTCAGCTGTCTCTCCTCATCCAGAAACTTGCCAGCTTTGCCATTGTAGGCCGGCTGGAAGAGGCCATAGTTGAGCACGTCCTTCAAGCTCTGGTTGAGCGTACAGAGAATCCGTTGCTTGGACAGCCAGATGGGAGCGTCCACATTGAATTTCATGCATTTCTGCAGAGAGAAAGGGTATAGGCTATATGTTAGTCATTTTCCACTAAACATTAATATAATGAATGAATTAGAAAAACAGATTGAGAAATGACAATTTATGAACAGGACACAAGTGGTGAAAGGTTATATGGAAATATTAAGTGGGAATCATACAACATTGTTTATCAAAGAGCCATTCAATGTCTCACGGTGGATGTGAAAAGATAATGAGGGCTAAGCCTCCGAATCTGCCAAACAATCCACACAGCTATTGCAGCATTCGAGCAGTAGTAAACAATTGCTGTGCTAAAGTTTGCCAAAGTTCACTCTCAGTGCTTTTGGTAGAGGTAGTTGAAGATTGTGTGTGTGTGTTTGTGTGTGTGTGTGTGTGTCATGTGTGCGTGCGTGCGTGCGAGCGAGCGAGCGAGCGAGAGAGAGAGAGAGAGAGAGAGAGAGAGAGAGAGATATAGAGAAATATGCGTGTCTTGAGGAGCGATATTCATGCTCTGAATGTTAAACATGTTAAACATGAATGTTTTCCACTCAAATATTATTAGAGTGTACTGTGTAAGGTATATATAAGTACCTTATACCTAACCAACCCCCTTATGTGTCTCTCCAAATGAGTTTTTGTTTTCCTGTATCAGGATATGCTAACTGGTCTGTTCGACTTCACATAGCCTAATTCTGTTCTGCCTGTGCTGCGTTTCAAAAAGTACTCAAATGACCAGGCTTTCCGTTAATCTTGAAGAGATAAGATCTCGTCTACACTGAGACTATAATGCTCCATGTCAGAGACGTGGAGCACAAGCACTTCTACAGAGATACCACATTGTGGAGCCTGAGGTACAGAGAGAGAGGGAGGGGGGAGAGAGAGAGAGAGAGAGAGAGAGAGAGAGAGAGAGAGAGAGAGAGAGAGAGGGAGGGGGGAGAGAGAGAGAGAGAGAGAGAGAGAGAGAGAGAAAGAGAGAGAGAGAGAGAGAGAGAGAGAGAGAGAGAGAGAGAGAGAGAGAGAGGGGGAGGGGGGATGGAGAGAGAGAGAGAGAGAGAGAGAGAGAGAGGGAGAGAGAGGGAGGGAGAGAGAGGGAGGGAGCGAGAGAGAGAGAGAGTGAGAGAGAGAGAGAGAGGGAGGGAGAGAGAGGGAGGGAGCGAGAGGGAGCGAGAGCAAACCCCACAAGTAATAAATCAATCAGTGCTGCCTGCAATATTGATTTTGGACCTATTCTATTCAACACCACTTCACTATTAATACTCAAACCTTGAGGACCATTGAGAAATGGCATTACAATGCTAAACAGGCAGCAGAGCACACACAAAATGTAGCTGCGCTGAGGCAGGAGAGTCAGACTTGTACCAGAAACATCAGCAGCACTGTGAGAACTCACAATCTCACTGATCATTCTACAGCTTGGGTATACACGTAGCACTGTTTTTTCACAAATACATGCACGCAACTATGTGCACACGCACGCACAAACACATACTCTGTTCCTCTACTGGGAGTCCTCCGTTTGATTTCATCTGCCATGCACACAAAATGGAAAGCTGTTTTCCCTCCTAAAATATAACACAATTGACATCAACCACAGCTTTGAAAAGCTGCTTCTTCAGTTTCAGACAAGATGTTCAGGTTCGTGTCACTCAAGAGACAATGAAAAAGGCCACTGGAGAGTTGTCAAAATAGAGTCATCTTGTCATTTACAAAATGGCATGGAGAAGCAAACAAAATACACACATGCACTGCTCAAGCACATACACATATACACTCATGGAGATGCAGTGCTCACACACTGTATGCACACATCTAACTACAATGTTTGTTTCTGTTATTATTAAAGTTAACAGGATGAGCTTTTGATTGCCTGCCTTGCTTAACATGCTTACCCATGATTCCATCTTGATAAAGAAAAATGGGTTTTTCATTTATCTGCAGGCATTCTGTTGTTTGAGGTGGAACAAATCCTGATCAACTGCAGCACTGCAGAGGGATTACACCATGACCGAGAAAGAGAGAGAGAGACTGCCCGTGCGTGCGTGCGTGCGTGTTTGTGTGTATCTATGTATCTGCATATTTTGTGTCAGTCTGTCATGCCTTCCTCTGTGTGTGTGTGTGTGTGTGTGTGTGTGTGTGTGTGTGTGTGTGTGTGTGTGTGTGTGTGTGTGTGTGTGTGTGTGTGTGTGTGTGTGTGTGCATGCTTGCATGCACCATCTCTGTTTTGTTAACATGTTAATGTGTATTTAGGCCTACTGAATATATCTGACAGACAGACATGCTGCAATGACATTAAATAAAATAACCAAATAACTAATAAGGATATGACAGCAAAAGCCTGTTACTGTGTATGGCTCTTAGCCTCTTACACAGCTCCGCTCATGATTCCATAGGTTGAATACGAAGTCAAGAGAAAGGTTCCAGCCCGTCAACTGACACAGAGGTGTCCTTTGGGAAAGCTGTAGGTGACTTTCTCTTTCTTTCTCATCAGCTACTACATCTTATTTGTCTTGTTCTATGAAACAACCTTGGGTGTAATTCTGTAAGTGTCAGCTCAAACAACACCTGTGTAGTACAGTGTGCGTGCGTGCGTGCGTGCGTGCGTGCGTGCGTGCGTGCGTGCGTGCGTGCGTGCGTGCGTGCGTGCGTGCGTGCGTGCGTGCGTTGGACTTGGATTGGGTCATGCATGTTAATGAAGCTGTGTGTGACCGTGAAGCATACCATTGGTCAGTAGAAATCACTCCACCCACACACACACATACTCTTATGCCTTCCTTTAATGTCTTTCATCAACAGCATATGGGTCAGTTGGATCCATTGTCCCTTCCGGTTCAGTTGGATCCATTGTCCCTTCCGGTTATACCGTTTTGTTTTTGTTTGTTTGTTTCCTAGGGGATCTCTTAGTTACATAATAGTTATTGTGAGATTTGTTGTTGGTGAAGATAAAGATTTCTATGTCCGTTTTGGGCAGTATTATGCGTGTCATAAGTACCAGGTCTTATGACTTAACTTAATATGTAGTGGACCCTGAGTGGACATGTGCACAGCAGTCATTTGTCATGTCCGCAACGACCTGTCCATGCTATGTTGTTATTATGGAGCAATTGACCTAAAGACACAAAATGAAGGAATAAGACAAAGATAGATATTTGAAGATCATCACACTTCAGCTTGTTTTGACTCCCAAGTACTCCTCTCATCCTCTCAATATCAAATCTCGCTGAAAGGGGGCATTTTTGAGCGGTAAAGATGGGCCGTGTCTGTCTGTCTGTCTGTCTGTCTGTCTGTCTGGAGCACGGAATGTCTGTTTGTAGCACAACCT
Source organism: Electrona antarctica (assembly GCF_951216825.1). Classification (NCBI taxonomy): domain Eukaryota; kingdom Metazoa; phylum Chordata; class Actinopteri; order Myctophiformes; family Myctophidae; genus Electrona; species Electrona antarctica. The sequence continues at coordinate 39,585,810 of NC_136810.1, forward strand.
ATTGACCCCTTGCAGCTGTTTGGGGTCGCATTCTGGGTCACACACACACACGCACACACACACACACACACACACACACACACACACACACACACACACACACACACACACACACACACACACACACACACACACACACACACACACACACACACACAGTCCAGCTTTAACACAAACATTGAATGCAATTGATAATGAATGGCCAGTTTTACGTCATATTTGTCCCAACACAAACATTAAATGCCATTAACAATGAATGGTTTGTGTTGACTGTGTATTTTGGCTTCTTGCCATGTTTGCTATGAAGAATGTTATACTCTCTTAAAATGCTGTGACCATGACAACTGTTATGGAGAAACCGCTGTGATGTTTTCACCGCATTCAAAAAAGAGACCTTTGTGAAAATAAAAGCGGAACATAACTCCACAAAGGCGGTACAGTTATACTGTCCCATTCATAGACGACATCATAGTTACTGTAAATAAACTCAGTAACTCACACCACAATATGTCTGTCTCTTGTTTAAATCGTGTAGCTATCTGTTTTTGTTAGAGGACATATTGTCATTATTTTGGAAAGGGTGCACAGTAATAATGTGGCTGATGAGGACGCAGAGCCAGAAAATGGCAGGGGAAAGAGCAGAATGACCAAATCAATGAAGGCACGTACAGAGAAAACAGGCAGAGACACCACAAGACAAGACTGGATAATTGTAAGGAGAAAACATGTCAGGGTAAGGCAGTGATAGATGAGGAGGAACAGTGTAACATGTCAGGGTAAGGCAGTGGTAGATGAGGAGGAACAGTGTAACATGCCAGGGTAAGGCAGTGATAGATGAGGAGGAACAGTGTAACATGTCAGGGTAAGGCAGTGGTAGATGAGGAGGAACAGTGTAACATGCCAGGGTAAGGCAGTGATAGATGAGGAGGAACAGTGTAACATGTCAGGGTAAGGCAGTGGTAGATGAGGAGGAACAGTGTAACATGCCAGGGTAAGGCAGTGATAGATGAGGAGGAACAGTGTAACATGTCAGGGTAAGGCAGTGATAGATGAGGAGGAACAGTGTAACATGTCAGGGTAAGGCAGTGATAGATGAGGAGGAACAGTGTAACATGATGGAATTACCCACATTTTAGTTAACAGCTTGGCCCCCTCACTGGGAAGGTAGAATCCTCAGAAACAATCCTTTGAAATATGTACCTAATCAATTTCAACAACTCATGAAAATATTGAGGACAGGTGCACTATTTTTACTTAGATTTTCATCCTGTGTATGAACTGGGTATTTACTTAGCTTTCAGCTGTTTTGATTGTTAAATTGGAGAAACTTTGTTTCAGCTCTCTCCCCCTGATCACCTCAGTCTCTCAATGCCCTGTTTTCTGCTCCATTTTTGTTCTATGAATCAGGTACAAACTGATTGGAGGAAAGGAAAGGAAGTGCGTGCGTGCGCGCGTGCGTGCGCGTGCGTGTGTGTGCGCATGTGTGTGTGCATACTGCCTGCGTGTCAGCGGGGTAGGTCCCCAGAGATGACCAAAGTGTGCGGTCATCCTTTTGAGCGTGCCGAGTCCATCCATGTGTAACTTTATGATCCAGCTCTAGAAGTCTAATGCTGACCCTGTGTTATATAGAGCATAACAGCTCTGCTCGTCTACGACCCCAAGAAAAAAGGGCAAAGTGCTGCTATGGTATGAATGTCAGCTGCACCAAACACACGTGCCTGCTCTATATAGATATCAGACGGATATTGCTGTAAACTCTTTAAGTTAAAAGCACTCTCCTAAAAAGATGACTTCGATTTTTACAGACCAAACTCTTCCTCAAAATATGAATTACAGCCAGAGCTCCTCACAATGTTCACAATTAACTTGTTTCTTTCCTCCTATGGATTGATTTAAGATTACATATGTACTGTATGTACTTTGTTCATGTTAAATTAAGGCAACGGAAGCAATGCTGAGAATTATTTAAGATTTCATGTAAAGGTTTACACCACGGACAAATATATTGCTTTTGTCATGTGTATTTCAATGTGTTATTGATGTCCGTTTTTCTGACTTATCTCCCCCCCAAATCCACAGAGTAGCTCTAAGCCTTAAACTCTGTCTAAAAAGAAGCGCATTTGTATTGAATTTGTCTTGCCAGGCAGGAAATAATTTCAATGTACAATGCTCGTTCTCATCTCATCACTGGTTTGTCAGTGATCTCATGGGGCACCAATGCCACCTTCTGAGGTGTTGTGTATATTCGTCAATATCTTTTCATGTCAAAGCTGTCCACCCCCTTTGCTGGGATCACAGAGACCTTGTGAACAATCCCTCTTCACTGTCTCCCCCACTCCCTTACACACGCTCTCATCAAAGGACAGGGCTTCATCTCTTGTCCGTTTAAATTATGGGAGTTAAAGTGAAGGATGAATGGATGAAGGAGCAAAGAAAAGGGGATAAGGGAAGATGATGAGCAGGAAAACCGAGGGTTGCAGGTCACCCTTTTTAG
>NC_136810.1:39593303-39600803 GCF_951216825.1 Electrona antarctica
GTTGGATGTTATTCATCTTCTCTACCATCCCTTTCCTGTCCCAATAAACAGAGATGAAAAGGCTACGTATAAATATCACACTACAACATAGAATATGCACTCTGCTTTCAATCACGGTAACAGATGCACACTGTTTCAGGTGGCAAATCAATCACACACACAGCGCCATTACTGCTCAAACAGATCCTGAGGCCACATCTGGCCAGAGAGGAACTACAATATAAACTCAAAAATCAGACCCGTCTGAACTGAGTGGTGCTGTACTGTACTTGTACTTGTACGTGTGTGTGTGTGTGTGTGTGTGTGTGTGTGTGTGTGTGTGTGTGTGTGTGTGTGTGTGTGTGTGTTTGTGTGTGTGTGTGTGTGTGCGTGTGTGCGTGCGTGCGTGCGTGCGTGCGTGCGTGCGTCTGTGTGTTAGGCTGCGCAACAGTGACACTTGGTGGTTAAAACATCTTTATTTCCGTGCTCAGACGGACCCAGCCAGCTAGCCAGGGTCACACATAGCTACGCAATGGAGTGGCTGCACCACTCAAAAATCTCCATCCGCATCTGTGACAATCATCGCTATACATCTGTGACAATCATCGCTATACATCTGTGACAATCATCGCTATACATCTGGGGCAACAATGTCTCAGGACGTACACGTCTGGGAACCCTGCAGGAGTAACCCTATACAAATACAGCTATTGTCATTGAGCAAGACTCTCTGCTAAACGCCTAACTAATCCCCATGAGAAGAGCAAGACTCTCTGCTAAGCGCCTAACTACTCCCGATGAGAAGAGCAAGACTCTCGGCTAAACGCCTAACTACTCCCTATACAAATACAGCTATTGTCATTGAGCAAGACTCTCTGCTAAACGCCTAACTACTCCCGATGAGAAGAGCAAGACTCTCTGCTAAACGCCTAACTACTCCCGATGAGAAGAGCAAGACTCTCTGCTAAACGCCTAACTACTCCCGATGAGGAAGTTGGTGCCTTTGCAAAGTTGCCTGTGCTGGTGTGTGAATGGTTAAAAGTAATGCACTGTGAAGTGCTTTGGATCAAGGCACTATTTAAATGCAGACAATTACCACTTGTGGTAGGAAACATCACTGAGGATACGTCCCAGGTGCATCCATGTATGTATGTATTTTGTTTAGTTATTCTATTTATAGTGACTCATAGGAATAGACTACGTGACAACCAGGAATAGTCTGGTGACCACCGGAGAGACGGGTGGCAGCCGGAAATTAGACGGTACCCGGGAGCAGTATGGGTTGGCGCCCCAGCCTGTGTCTTCCGTGAGGAAGAAGCCCAACAAACCCATGGTGAGGCCTTTAGGAGGGCCATTCAAGCCTCAAGCGGAGCCTGCGGCACCACCAAGGGCAAGGTGGAGCCTGCGGAACTGTTGCGGCTCGAGAATCCACCATTCCTGAATAAAGTGCCTGGTGCTGGGAGTCTGGTGCAACGCACAGGGCCTGACCTGGTGAGAGCAGGAGTGGACCTGGTGAGACGTAGGAGGGGCCCGGACAGGAGTCAACCCACAGAGCCTAGTCCTTCCACGCGCCAGAATGGTACCTCCCAGTCCCGGCAGAGTAGTTCAGGAAGAACGGATTGTGTGGCCCTGGTTTTTCCCTAATGGGACTGATTGAGGGTAGCTACTGGGACGTAAGTCGGGACTTGATCACCCCGGCTGGGTCACCTGAGTGAGGGGTATGATGTTGCGAGACCCGAAACCCTGATGACCTTAGGAAACATCACTGAGGATACGTCCCAGGTGCATCCATGTATGTATGTATTTTGTTTAGTTTAGTGCATGGTAAAGTGAGACAGACCTGATATCATTGTTAATCACATGAGTGATGGTGAGTTCAACTTGGTATTTAGTATATTTATTTATATATAGTAAGATAAGACTTTAAAGCATTTGTACAAACCCAGCACTGTGAGGCTATTTTGTCAGAAGCACTCCAGGATGAAGTTGCTGTCTTTAAATTATTCATTTTACATCCTTTTGTGTGTGTGTGTGTGTGTGTGTGTGTGTGTGTGTGTGTGTGTGTGTGTGTGTGTGTTTGTGCGCGCGCGTGTGACAGTAAACTCGAGAAAATCAGGGTGAGGGGCTGTCCATTTGGTACAGTTAGGCATTATTGTGCTATAAATTGTTATGTTGCCATGGAAATTGTCATGCTAGACATACAGAAGAAAACGTTTCCCAATCTTAAATTGAAAAACATTTAACAAACCACATATATAAACTAAATAAACTAAAGGTCTGAAAAGGTCACGAACGGTGAAACTCACTCCATGTCACATTTCCCTGTCTTGGTGCACCCAGCCTACCGTAATTAGATTTAAACCAAAGACAAATAATGAAATGAAATGAAATTTGATAGGTTTGAATCAATCAAATCCATGTGGTGTTTAAAAACACTGACAGCTCTGTGCGTGCCCATGCGGTATCAATTTGGCACAAAACCGGCATAAAACCGGAATTTGGGACAGTGAGCAGTCCAGTTTGATATTAAACCAGCCATTTTGATCGGGGGCCGATCAATCAGTGCATCTTTACTATAAATAAAATAAACACTTTGCCAAATGTTAAGGCACTTGTCTCACACAGGCACTGAATAAAGCAATGATGCCAAAGTGGAGTAGCTTGACCACTCTGGTTAAAAACAGGATGTGTGCACAAATGCATTGACTCCCATGATACTATAACCATAAACACCCTGGTTTACATGGAAGCTGGCCTAATCAATCAACGTTCAATGCACAAAACATGAAGAACATGAAGAACCCCACATGGAAATGCTAGAGTCCTGAGCTGTGAACACGGGTGATATCTTAAAAATGAAAAATAAATCAATAACTAATTTGCTAAAGATTCAATCTCATTCATAAAGCTCTTGGTAAATGTCCTACTACTAGAGTGCAGGTTGCTACGGCCATATGGAGATAGATCTCCATATAGGTCATCAGTATATGGCCATACTGTAGAATATGGCATGCCCCCCTTTATGCCGATGTGGTCTATTTTGCAGAATTGCCCCCGTCATCCAGTTTCCGCAGCAGCCCTATAGCATAGAGAGGAGCCCATAATCATATGGTTTTTACGCTATGTGAAAGCCATATGATTGTGTTTTTTTTTCCATCAATCTGTTATTAGTTGTGATTAGACACGCATCCATGCCTTGGTTGTCCCACATGAGCCACACTCTGACCGTTTTCAACAAATTCACACCTGTGTGAAGTGAGGGGCGCTCTTATCATCGTACATCATCATGACGAAAAATACCGTATACACTTTACCTACGTAATTGATCAGACACTATGACGTAAAATTCTCCAATCATTGTCAAGGGGAATTTAATGTTTGTGTAGGACAAAAATAGACACTAAGCCAATCTCAGACACTATGACGTAAAATTCTCCATTCATTGTCAATGGGATTTTAATGTTTGTGTAAGATGACAATCTACACTAATAGCTGAATATAGCCCCTCAACAATATAATTGATAATGCCAGGAAATCTGGAAACAGGTTTTTCTCCATTTGACAAGCTACGGTAAAACACTCAATGGTATCTACTGTATCAGTTAACAGCAAAATGCATCACCTAAAAGAGTATCCTGTTGACGTAGCAGTAAAACACTCAAGGGCATGGCAAGATACTGTACAACGTATCACTTTGTGCGCACTGCAGCCATGCAATTAGAAGTCATGCATATAGAGTTTGAGGAGGGGACCAAGATGAGAATCGTAAAGGCACAAGCAGCTTCATGCAGCAGCTCTTCAACGCTGAGATTCACTGGAAGCTTATCTCTTATCTGCAGACGGAGGACCTGACACGCTTTAAGGACTGCTTGCTGGATACTGGCAGTCGCTTCACATTGAGCGTGTGGCCACGATACTGCCCCTTTCCTGTGATATTGTTGATTGTATCGAGTGTGTAAGCTTCTGGAAAGCTTTTTAATTACAGCACGTACTTCTTATTTGTGCGTGCTAATGTCTAGCTTTTTGAGGGGCGCCAGCCCCTCCTATGCCCAGCTTTGTGTGTACCTCATGGCGATGATTTGATTGGCTGAGTAATTTACGCATTGAGGATAAAAAGTGTGAAAATTGAAAAGTGAGTACGCCAAAAGTGATGATGTATGATAAGATGCACCCCTCATTTCACACAAGTGTGATTTTATTTGTATTTCTAGTGCTGCTTGTAATGCATGTTGACTGTTGGATATATATATATATATATATATATAAAAACTATCATATACCTGTAGTAGGCTACAGCCTCATTCTGTACAGGTTGATGATTTAGGGGGGAAAAGGAATCACATGTCTTTATAGCCACATAATGATCACATTTTGTGTGTATATATTAATGACACAAACACAAAAACAACGCCCTAGTGTGTAATGATGACCTATGCTTAAATATTGTGTTTTTGTAGCAATACTCTGTAGCAATAAGTACTATCAGAATGTAGAGCTATTACACACACACACACACACACACACACACACACACACACACACACACACACACACACACACACACACACACACACACACACACACACACACACACACACACACACACACACACACACACACACACACACACACGGAGAGTCTTCTCCTTAAACGAAAACATAATGCATCTGTGTGCATCTTCCTGGCCAGCACCAAGCCGACACGACACAGAGGACTGCCATGCATCTTAAGAAGCCACAGTGGACAGATGCAGCACTACGCCATCCGCATTCACCCCAATGTTGAATTATTCTACACCACAAGGACACGATCTGCATTCCAGAGTGGACACAGAGCCGTCTTGCTTCTCTGACCTCCCCCCCCCCCCCAAACTTCAGTTTTCTGCTTCGTTGGATTTGCATATCATCAGTTTTGAGTCCGCTGAGGGGTGAGAGATGTTAAACACGAAGCCTGCCAGAAACATAGTAACTGTAGATTAACTTTAGTCTAGCAGCCCGCCAGAACCGTAGCCTACGTTTTCTAGGCTTTATATTCTTTAATCCATGTTTTGATCAGATCGCATCGATAGCTGACTCTCGTTAGCATCACATTGTAAGTGGGACAGTGGCCGTGGCCATTTTGAAGATGCACGCGCATCCACTTGCACTCTATGTGCTGCTTTCAATGGCCTGTATCCTCGAATCGGCGCAATAAATGTAGTTTCTGGTGAAAACAAGGTTTTTCAACGGCCGACAGCAGGTGCTGTGATACTCGCGGTCGGGTTTGTTCTGCACCGACCCTTTTGATCCCCCCTAATCATATTATGGTTAGTTTAGCTTAGTTTGTAAATTCAAATTAGGAGTGTGCAGGTGTCCCGAGTCAAGTGGAGGACGCCAAACGATAACAGAGCAATGTGCCAGCAAACAGCATCACCCTGAAACAACAAAGCTAATCACTACACTTGTATATCTGTGAAAAAAGAGGAGCGATTCGAGCACTAGAAAAATAATGGAGGAGAGGACGTAAAATCAAGGTACTTCAATCATTACTTCATGGATAAATGAATCGGGGCAAGTACTTTTCCGAGTGCTCGGATAGCTCCTCTTTTTTTTAAGTTTTAGTTCCCATTGATCCTAGAAGCACCAACCTATGTTTTTAACTCAACTTTTATCTCAATTGAGCACCTTTGGTTGATCTCTTTCAGTTGTATATCTGTGTTTGGAAATGTGAAGATCATACACTACATGGTACATGCTAGTGTAGATCTGATTTTAGGTTGTAACACAAATTTAGTACTGTATACACGTCAATCTGTAAGGCTGGAAGCCTGGCCTAGACATTAAAAAGAGAGCCATCATTATAGTAATAAACATGGGATATGGATTGTAACTGTAACACTATGCTCAATCAGATATTTTACATACTGAATTAAATACATCATGTGTTAAATCCAGTGTGCAAAAAGAGGCAACATCCTTAATAAATGGGCATGGAAGATTGAATGGGCGACTTTATGTGCATTATTTTGCATGTCAAACCTCTCCTGGGGAGTGACATACATACTGTATGTAAATGTGGTGTACATAATGTTAAAGTGGGGTTTACACACTCACTGAGCTTCTCATCGTCCCCAAAGACTGAGCAAGATTAAAACAGAAGAGAAGAGAAGAGAAGAGAAGAGAAGAGAAGAGAAGAGAAGAGAAGAGAAGATAATTAATCCCAAAGGTGAATTTAGTTTTTTTAGGCAAACATATTTTACTATTTTAAAACATTGTATCTTTTTCACCAATGGTGTGCCTTTAGAATGCCATGTCAGTACAATTTGTCTACATCCTGTGCAGTTGATCGCAGAGCATTCTTTGTTGTAACTTGTATGGTACATCGGACTCTTACAAGCAGCTTGCCTTGCGTTGCCTGGGTTATTGCATCGCGACACATCGATCAGTGTGTTCAGGTTTCTTTTAGTCTCCCTATACTACGTCTTCCTGTCCCTCTATCAATCCCTCCCTCTCTCCATCCTCTCCTTTCTCTATACTACGTCTTCCTGTCCCTCTATCAATCCCTCCCTCTCTCCATCCTCTCCTTTCTCTCGCTGATTGAGCACTGTTATCACCTATGTTGTTTTTGGCAGGCATTTTTTAGATTTAGTCAGTCTTAGAAATGCTTATTAGATTTAGTCACTCTTAGGGCCGATTCATACTCCTATTTTACCGCTGTTTCGGCGCTGTAGTGCCGAAATGATTTCGGCTCGTCAGAAATTTTCAGTAGCACCGAAGAGCCGACTTTAGGACGGTACCCGCCCCCCTCGAACCTCAAATGACGTCACATTGTAGGCTCTACAGAGCCGAACCGACTTTTATTCGGCTCTAAAATAGGAGTATGAATCGGCCCTTAGTCATTTGGACAAAATGCTTAATTAGTCTTAGTCACATTTTGTCATTTCTATCCTTGATAGTTTTAGTCTAGTTTTAGTCGACGAAAACTCCTAAGGGTTTTAGTCAGTTTTAGTCAGTTTTAGTCAAAAATAAAAGATGTATTACATTTTTGACCGTCCGTATCACAATCATATCTTAAATTATATATTTTATGATGGCTGTATTTTATGACTGAACAGTAGGCCAGTGATTCCCAAAGTGGGGTCCGGGGACCCCCAAGGGGTCCTTGAGGGAGTTCCAGGGGGTCCCCAGCTAAATTATAGTTAAAGAGTTAAATTAACTTTGATTTTACAATATCAATTGGGGGTCTCAGAGATAAAATGCCATTCAATGGGGGTCCATAGCCTAATTCATGTCAAACTGAGGGTCCTTGAAATTCAACGGGTTGAGAATCACTGCTAGAACCGAAAATATCTTCCCTGGCATATCTTTTCAATAAGCATCCACAGGCTGATGAGTGTCAATTTGGGGGTCCTTGACATTGTGGTTTGGGAACCACTGCAGTAGGCTATTATCATAAAGTATATCTCAGTTTGAAGATTCAAATTATGGATAATAACAATACAACTAGCCTATGCATCATTTATTAGCAATACAAAATAAAAAT
>NC_136810.1:39603303-39853303 GCF_951216825.1 Electrona antarctica
TTCCCAAACTGTGGTGCGTGCACCCCTTGTGGTGCGCGAGCGCCTTCTAGGGGGTGCGTGACATGAAAAGGCTAATGGTGGTGCTATGGTTTTATTTTTAAATATATTAACATATTATCATGCCAATAAATGGAAAGTATATGCAGAATATGGCTTACGCTGCATATATATGCCATAATCAGGGTCATATATGTTTATATATAGGAAAGATATGTCTCTATATAGCTTATGCAATTGTTATTTCCATATGGGCCTGTTGTCGCTAGCTCATTGCTCGTAGCTCGGGGCTACATGCTAATACAGAACATGGCGCTTGTAGCTCGCAACATGGATCAACAGGCCAAGTCTCACCACAAAGGGGGACCCAAGCAGAAGGGCCCCCACATCACCAAGCAGACGTGAGTACTGGAAGCTTATAAGCGTCTTTTATCCGCACAGAGAGGAATAACAACCTTTCTGGGTGACCGATGCCACCCTAGCTGTTAGCATTTTACAATAGGCTGTTTCAAGCCGTCTACCTCATACGGTTGTTGTACGCCTCACGCAGCTGTCGGCCAGCTAACGTGACGGCCCCAAGCTACGACCAGTACGACTTCCCCAGGGAGACCAAGTGAGGCCTTTTAGCCCACTTTGACCCGGGAGAGGCAGCGGCACACCAGGGCATGGGTTCAAATCCAGGCACCGCCAACTCGGCGTGCGAGTATTACAGACCCCTACAATTAAAGTCGACCCTGTCACAACTACATGGGCTTCTTTAAATGTGGCATCTATTGCCTCAGTATAGCGGCCTAATAATACAGTTGTGTGCTTGGGTTGCGGCCCCAATGCACAGCAACAAGGTCGTGGTCAGTCTTCGGCTGATCGTCCCCCACGATGCCGCAAAAAAAAAACACAAAAAAGAGCGTGTAAACCCCAAGAAGGGAAGCACATGGTCACAACGACCCTAAGTGTTCACCTCTTGACAAGCTCACCTCTCTCTCCCTCCATGCGTGTTACACAGACAGATGGAACCTTCCATCAGGCAGAGGCGTCGCCCGACAGCACAACGTGCAGTGCGGACAGGCGCATAATGACAAGTCTGGAAGCTCGCCAGAGCCGCCACAGAGGCTCTGAGCCAGGCCATGGCACTCTGCATCGTCAATGAGGGGACAAGAGGCTAGATATTTTCCCCATGGTGGGAATAATCCGCGCCACTCTGCTGGATCGCTCCACCGTCCCAGAGACTGGAGACGCTCCAAGAGACTTATTCCACGGAGGCATGGCAGAGCTCATCGCCTCGGGGGAGCAGAGCAGACGCAACACTGGGGGGCTCCGTCAGCATCATGAGCCCCCCGCAACAGCCCCATCACAGTGTTCAGCAGCGACGCGCCAGAGGGGCACTCAAGGGACGAGGCCGCGGACGCAATAAATAGCAGGCCTGGCCCTGCCTCGGGGGGGGGGGGGCTCTCATAGAGATCCCCCCATCGCCCTCAGGTTCGGGCAAGGTATCGACAATGGAGACCACAGGTCACTGTCGCTCCACGGCCGACAGTCCCGTTAATATTAGCCGCAAGGGCGACTGGCTTACCAGTACCGCTCTGAAGGACGCTTATTTTTCCGTACCAATCTACCCACAGGAACTTCCTGAGGTTCGGTTTCGAGGGAAAGGCCTACGAATACCTGGTCCTTGGGATGTCCCTGTCCCCGAGAGTATTCGTGAAGTGCACGAACGCACAAGGGGTCCACATAGCAACGTTTCTGGACGACCGGTTGATCTGTGCAGCATCAACCACGGACACTGCTTTTGAGTCCACATGACTTAAATCGTGGACTTGTCCTCCCTCGATAACCTACATAGGCATCACCCTAGACTCCAGGTCCTTCACAGCAAAAGCTGAGCAAGGACAGGTTGGTCTCGTTCCGACTTCAGGGCGGGCCGCAAGGTCCCTTTCAGTGTGTGTCTGAAAGGGACCAGTGTGTGTGTTCAGTTAGGTTAGGGTTTGGGGTAGGGTGACTATTGCGCGTTGGACTGTTAGTACATCAAACCAAAGATATGCACCCGTCAACAAAATGGGTTGCCTAACGTTTCGCACCAACATCCTCTGGGATTAATAAATGTAAAAATGGTCCGTACAGCGGCAACAGAGAAGTAGCATCATTGACTCAATGAAACTAGACAAGCATCACTGTATTGTTCCATCTCTTGTTCAGACAAGTGAACTTTTGCATTGTGCATGACCTCCCTAAGTTATGCCTGTAAATTCACACTGGGGAGTTTAAATGTTCAACCATGTGGCACAAAACCAACATGCACGCACGCACGCACGCACAGACCCGCGCACACACACACACACACACACACACACACACACACACACACACACACACACACACACACACACACACACACACACACACACACACACACACACACACACACACACACACAATCGAGATTGCTCGAGTCAGCTATCAGGCACCCTGGCTAGAGGAACCACTTAGAGAACAATCAATCTCACACATCATTACTCATCTACCAAAAACGTGAATGCAGAGCACACATTCAATCACGAGCGCACACTGCATGTACACACAAACGCACACAGGCGCACACAGGAGCACGCACGCGCACACGCACGCATGCACGCACGCACGCACACACACACACACACACACACACGCACGCACGCACGCACGCACGCACGCACGCACACACACACACACACACACACACACACACACACACACACACACACACACACACACACACACACACACACACACACACACACACACACACACACACACACACACACACACACACACACACACACACAGCCTCTTACTCACTCAGTGTAACTTTAACTCAGAGAGTGAAAAACAGTCCATTTGAATGTTTAGTTACAGATGTGCCATGGCAACGCTTTCCTGTACAAAAACAAGTGTCCCTTTTCGGCATTTCTTTTCATTGTAAAAAAAAGAATCTGAATAGCATTTACATATAATAGAATCTGAATAGCATTTACATATAATACCTTGCAAATGCCCTCCTTTCCTGTTCTGACAATTTACTAACAATCCACTGTTTTGCGAATGGCGTTCTCATCTCTAAAGGTCCTTGCACACTACTGCATTTTTCAGAATTTTAGCAGCGTTTTGCCGCCGGTTTTCCGAAAAACGCGTCCAGTCTGCAAGGACGTTAAATGTGTTAAATGAATAAGGTTAAATTAAAGGTGCTGAAAGTGATTTAGATGAATAGGTATGTATTCACCTAGCAATCATTGCTATAGAGTGTTTGTCCTGCAGTAACACGGTTTCTCCAGCTCTTTAGTAAACAGAAAATACATTTTCAGGTGGGGATGCCAATTTCGTTCTCTCAGTAAAGTAGACCCCATACAAACCCATGGTACTCGTTATTGGGAGGGAAGCTATTATACAGTCAATTAACTCATGTAAGTCGTGTTAGGGAGGTAAAGTGTTTTAACAGGATTTTATGGTAGGCTGTATTATTATTAATATATTATATTATTATTGGGTGGCCATAGCTGCTGAATGGTTAGAGAGCCCGCCTAGGTACAAGGTACAATTCCAGCCCTCAGCAATGTGGCAAAGTGTCCCTGAGCAAAACACTTACTCTGCCCCCCTTTCATGCTCCTCTGTGGGCAGCACTCAGTTGGGTGAAGCTGAAAACTTCACCCGTGGGATTAATTAGGTATTAAAAAACGAAGAAAGTGATGGCAAATGGCCAACCCCACACAAGATGAGTGTTGATGAGAGTGTACATGCAGCGACAAAATATTATATAGAACTGTACGTGGTTCTCAAACGTTTTCATGTCCAGGACCGCAATTAATATGCACTAGACTGGTGCCTGTTGGGCAGCGTCCCACTCGGAAACGATGCAAGTCGAGAATGATACAAGTTGGAAATGCATGCACCACCGAGTTATGTAATACCCGTTGTACCAGTCTGGCTGTCGTCTGTTCCTTTTATGCCCATATCGGTATCTGTCAGCCTGTGTCCCATTTATGCTCAATAGGACGTTCCCGTATCTGGCATGGAGGAGGAAATGGACATGGATAGGACACACACTGCATGCGAAGACACAATAGATCAATCACAAAACATGCATTAACATGGAACCTGCAAGGCAAGAGGAAGAGAGGAAGGCCTAGAGCCACCTGGAGAAGAACCACAGAGCAGGAGAACGGAGGGCACAAGACCGAAGGGGATGGAGGAGACTCATCTATGTTCCTCAGGGAACTTAAAGGCCTAAGTAAGTAAGTATCAGGCATGGCCAAATAAGTCTTGGCCAGTCTATCACCTCATATTGATCAGTGTACTCCATTATGGGGATTTGCGGATTTATAGATATTTTTGGGGAGGTCTGCTGAACCGACCGAATTCCCACTTGGTGTATCACGCCCTCAGATCCTCACTGATACGCATGCCGACTTTGATGTTGTTCGGTCCCATACGGTATGTGCATGCCCATATGGTCCTAGCGGTCATTTTGGCAGTTCTGTACAACCACCTATCCCCGATTCAACGCTGGGCACAGCAAGCTCTCAGGCCATTGGCGACTTTGAAGCCGGTCGGCCAGACGGTTCTCGAGATACAAGAACTACAGACGCATGTACGACATACAGAGATTTTGCGCATTTATTGTAAGACCCCCCCATCTGAAAATAGTTTGTGCCATGAACTCCCAATCCCATACAAGATTTGTGTTGAAAAATGGCAGATCTGTTTAAACAGATTTTGATGCTATATTAACACATTTTGCTTGGAACCCCCTCAAGGACCCCTGGGGGTCCCCAGACTCTACTTTGAGAAACACTGATTTAGAGCTGTGAGACAGTGAGTGACAGACACTGTTTTTGAGTTCTAAACGTTATTCATGGCTCTTTTACAGCACAGCAGGAAATGTATAACTGACACAAGGACGGATTAGTTTGGTACATTTCCAGGAGTATAGCTAAATAGAAAGCTGTTTGCAATAGATTTTTTTTTAATGACACTTTTGGCCAGTACAATTATTTACTGTGAAAACTGTTATTGTGATCTATGTTGTAGAAATTCAGACATGCAGATGCAGCAAGTTGTGCAGTAAGTATTGTGAGCTGATGGTACAGGTAGGTGTGGCGCTCCACCTCAGCATCCATCTCCTCTAGCACATAGAAGTGTATCAAATAATTTGATTTGTCCTAATCATACATTGTTGTTCAGAATTAGTTATTTTCAGTTACTGACATCATACAATGTAGTATAAATTTGTCTTAAAATCTAAACTGAAGGACAGCATTCTCAAACACAGAAGCACTGTAGTGTACACACCTTGAACAGCCATTAAAGTACTCTTGTCTATTATTGTCGACAGGCGAGACAGCATATGCCAACCAGACCTACAGTTAATGCCAGTCATCGTGAAGTTATAAACACGTGTGCGAGTGCGCGCATACACACACACACACACACACACACACACACACACACACACACACACACACACACACACACACACACACACACACACACACACACACACACACACACACACACACACACACACAGATAATGAGCACAGATACCATGCACATCATAAGTAGTTTGAAACGTGTCACCATGGCTGTGTCAAAGGAACCATGACTATGAAGCACACATTAAAGAACTTATTTTAATTAATAAAACATTATTTCAACCAATATGGTACAGTGTTTTTACCAGTGGCTTGAAAAGCACTGGTCTATGAATACCCATGAAAACCTCGCCATGAGAGTTGACATATCGTCATTCTGATTGGCTGCCTTTCTAGGAAACCCATAGGACGCAACAAGACACGTTTATTTAGTGGTCTCTTACCTTTGACTTTCAATCACCTTTTCCTGCCCTCACACTTGGATCTAGCTTTTAAGGCATGGCATAGCTGTGGAGTGATATTTTGTCTTTTGTGCAGACCTTTTTGATGGAGAAACATTCAAATCCTTCGGCTCACTGACTCAGGAATACAACATCCCAAGAAACCATTACTTCTGTTACCTACAGGTACAGTACGCAGCTTCATTATGGAGAATTCCCCCACCTACCCATACCCCCTGCAGAACGACCCAATATATTTAATTCTCAAAAAAGGGATTGATCTCAAAACTATACAGTACCATAGAGGACATGTGTGCTCCTACCTGGAACAACAATAGGCTAGCATGGGAATTAGATCTTGGGGTGGAAATCTCAGAGGAAATTTGGAGGTCAAGTATCTCCATAATATAATTAACTCTGCATCATTCTGTGTATGACAATATCTGATACAATTTAAAGTATTCCATAGACTGCACTACTTCCCTGAAAAATGGTCTAAGATGTACCCGACGGGCAGCTTTAAGTGTCGAAGATGTCACTATTCTCCAGCATCTCTCGGCCACATGTTCTGGTCTTGTACATTACTGACAGACTTCTGGTCTGGGGTCTTTGAATGTTTCTCATCAATGGGGGATATGACACTAAGGGCTCCAATTTTGTCTCCGACTTTACCCGCAGCGCGGCCCGCAATTCAGCCACTGCCCAAAAACTACGAATATAGGAGCTTTCTCTGTCCCTTAATGGTATTTTCGTCCAGCATCACCCGCTATCTTCTTTGCCGACACCGGTATTTGCGCCTAGAGGTGTGGTCATGGGCGT
Source organism: Electrona antarctica (assembly GCF_951216825.1). NCBI lineage: Eukaryota > Metazoa > Chordata > Actinopteri > Myctophiformes > Myctophidae > Electrona > Electrona antarctica. The sequence goes on from NC_136810.1 coordinate 39,609,961, forward strand.
GTTGGCACGCTTTCCCCTAAATTGCTATTTTGGTCACACATTTGGGAAAGCGATAGTGGCATTTAAAAGCACCCGTAAGCCATGCCAAATTAGTTTGGTAAAGAGCGGCCACCGCACGCTTCAATGGAGATGTCCAGGCACAGACTAGTCAGGCTGCCTCATCTCTCCAATATTCATATTGCATCTCTTTATTTTATTATGAGTGAGTGCCTGCCACTTCCTTGTGTCCATTGTGTTTATATAATTGTATAGTCAAAGAAGTCATTTGTGCCAGCCTGCCAGCCATTGGCTTGTGCCGCGTGCGCGATTCCATTTGCTCTTCAGTTCATCACCAGCGCAGCAAATGGTTTAATCCGACTTGCCGAACATTCCTTTTCGCTTCATACCGTTCCGTAGAGACGATCTACACCAGGGGTGCCCAAAAGGTAGATCACGATCTACCAGTATAGTTAGAGAAAATTAGCGAAATGTGTGGCAAATCTGCAAAAACAATGCTTACCACTAGCTTTCTTCACAGATGTGTTCATAAATGTGTCTACTATAACATATAAATGTATTCCAACTCAACTCCCTTGGGAAACTTTGTGACAGCTGCTGAAAGTTGGGGTACCATTATCAACCAATATTAGGGAAAATTCCCACATTTTCATTATGCTTTAAGTAGCATGTGACATGTCAAACTAGGGGGTTTTCATGATGCTGAATCCATTCCAAGCATTCGTTTTGCACAAAAACACTCCTTGGGCTAAATTTGGCCATAGCCACTTGCCCAAATGTGCCCAAATGTGCTGACCTCATCACATTTGTGATGACAGCTATGGCCATTTTAGGCGAAGGAAGGATTTTTGTGCAAAACTAATGCTTGCAATGGATTCAGCATCATGAAAAACCCCTAGTTTGACACATCACATGTTACTTAAAGTATAATGAAATTTGGAAATTTCTTTATATTGGTTGATAATGGTACCCCAACTTTCAGCAGCTGTCACAAAGTTTCCCAAGGGAGTTGGGTTGGAACAAATGTATATGTTATAGTAGACACATTTATGAACACATCTGTGAAGAAAGCTAGTGGTAAGCATGTTTTTTGCAGATTTGCCACACATTTCGCTAATTTTCCCTTATTAGTAGATCACAAAGGCTGTGCAGATAGATCACATGACATGCCCCCAAAAAAAAAAAAACATTTCTCCCCCTCTATTTCCCATTCCAAGTGCATTTGTCTTATACTGTACAGAATGTAACACAAACTCTACTATTCCGAAGCCCCCTCAGGTACATATTTAAACTATTTTCAGCAATGGTATAATAATTGATTTGGTGGGTAGATCTTGCTGAGCTGGTCATTTTGAAAGTAGCTCTCAAGTCAAAAAGTGTGGGCACCCCTGGTATAGGGTGTGTAGGATGGGTGACAAATTCCAAATGTACTTTGTCAATGAATTTAGCTTTCTCTCTCCATTCTGTCATAAACTATAGTAAAACCAAACCAAAACAGGGCGGCGGTGGCTCAGGGGGTAGAGTGACTTGATGGTAACTGCAAGGTTGCCAGTTTGAACCCGGGCTCCCCCAGAGTTGGTGTCGAAGTGTCCTTGCACTATATATTTCTAAAACTATGAAACATTTCAAAGATTTATTTTCAGGCAAACATGTCCACCGTAAGATGAACCTAAATAGGTTTGAATGGGGTTTCTAGGTGTAAGTATGTAGGACTAGTAGCATGGCAAAGTTTGTGCTATTGCCATTGAGAATGCATTGGGCGTTTAAGTTAAATACGGGGGGGGGGGACATATTTTGACAGCAGAAACTGCCCGTCATAATTTCTCTCTATTCCAAAAGCCCCCCCAGGTACATTATATATTTAAAGTATTTTCAGCAATGGTACACTTATTTTTTCAGTGGGTAGATCTTGTTGAGCTGGTCATTTTGAAAGTAGATCTCACGTCATAAATGGGTGCCCCCCTGATCTACACGCACAATCTATATACCAAATGAAAGCCCTAATTCCGTAGTTTACATAGAACTTTGAAATAAAAAAAATAAAACAAAATAAAAATGGGCTAGATTTGAGCGAGTTGTGACTCAATGAAAATACGAGTGTTCTTGGCTCTTTGCGTGTGGAAAAAAAAGAACGGCACGGGGGGCGGGGGGTGCAGCACAACTGAGGCAGCAATGGGCTGAGGCTATGAAGCAATATAGCACTAACGGGCAACGCATAATGGATCTCTTAAAGGCAATGGGACGTGGACTGGTGACTGGTCTAATTGTGTAACGCCCAAACCTCACCTATGCATAATACAACGGGTAACGGAGGTGTTTAAGGGATTTAGACAGGTAACCAAAATACCAACTTTAGTGGGGGAACACCCTTTCCCCACTCCTAAATCCCCAATTAGTGGCTTTAGAAAGATGAGACAAAAATGGAGCCCTTAGTCCCAACCCTTATACTGCCATCTTGGGGGTGGTCCCAAGAGAGGTGAGCCTCTCGGGCCAGATGAGAAGTGCGATTGCTTTCGCCTCACTGCTGGCCCGAAGGCTCATATTAACACAATCAGTGCCGGAATTCCTTCAAAATAGGAGCTCTGGGGTGCCGGAAAGACTCTGAAACCCACCCCCCGGAAACAATCCGGAAAAAAACCTGAGAAATAGTTTGCTTTACTTTGCTAGCTTACATTGCTATCGTTTTAATTTATACGATATATGATCCAAAAAGCGTTCATATTTTTGAACGAGAGGCGGATGAGGAGCAGAAATGAAGCGCTAGTATATCCATCAGATCAAAACCACGGAGAGCGTCCTGGATTAGGAGAGACGAGGCATTCTTTCTGCCGCGCTAACAGCTAAGTCAACGGGAAGCTAATATGGCCGTAGAGCACGAAGGACGGTGGCCGAGAGTCGGACTGAAAAATAAAAAAAAGGAAAAAAATCAGAATATTCTCTCTCTCGCCTGGTATCATTGAGGACGTGTACACACGTCCAATGCATCCCTCGATTGGATTCCCTAGGATGTGTGGCCACGTCCTACGGATGGAAACGGTTAAAGAATTGGAAGGCAGATAAACCTCCCCAATGGATCCAAGAAGTCCTGTCTATGTTAAAGTTGGAGAGAATTAGGTATAATGTCCATGGCTCACGAGAGAAGTTTGACAGAACCTGGTCTACGTTTATCTCATACGCTGAAAACTTTACATTCCCCTAAGGGGCAGATGAGGGCACCGGTGACCAGAACCCGTGCTCCGTTCCCCCATTGGGGACTGGAGATGACGGGACCGGAATGCACCTCCTACCCGAGGATATGATATATCATGATATATATGCATGTATACTGTATATATATTTTCTTTTTAGTTTCTCAGTTTCTGTCCCTTTTTCTTTTTGTTCTGTCTTTATATTTTTATTTCCATGTATATACTCTATCTTTGCATCTATGTTTGCTGTTTCTGGACGGGGGGAGGGGGGCGGGGTACAAAAAAAAGGGAACTGTTTTGACTGAAATGCTTGTCTGTAATAACCTGTAAAAAGGAATAAAAACAAAGTAAACACAACAAAACACGTTTAATGCCATAGTCCAAACGGCCGCGCGAGCGCAGCAAAGCAGAGCACACCGGAGCACACCCGCTGATTTAACAGTAACCCATTCGCGGTGCCGTGTCGTTAGTCAGAAGGTTCCTTGTTCCGAAATTACTATCCCTATCTCTAATCCTAACCTAAACATAACCGCAAGCACGGGAGCAGTGCATGTTCGGACTAACGGGACTTCGGATCTATGGGCAGTTCCCCCATTCGCACCCCCACGCAGCCTACCGCGGACCCCCGCGCCAACCTCCGCGGGGACCCCCGTTGGACCCGGCGATCTGCGGACCCCCACGATTTCGACACATGAGAGATGTTCTTTGTACCTAGTGCCAAGCCAATGTCAACACTACAACCGACAGCTGAGCCGTGAGGAGCGACATATAATGGATTGGAGAATATACTACTTGATGCACAAATACAATCAAATACAAATACAAACAGTCCATTTGTATTTCCATCAGAGTTTATTGTTATAAAAGGGTCCTTTGGTTCCATTTGTAGTAGGTTAAGGCTACACTGTCAGTTACAGTACAGAGTCACCTCGACAGATCCTGTTGTTGTTAATTAACTCATTCAGTGCCACCTGATTGACGTCAAAGTGTAGAGGTTATGCCATTGATGGCCATTGTGACAAATACAAGGCAATTAAAATCCCTTGTTGTTTTTTAGTTTTTTTTATATAAAAAAAAAAAAATCATAGCACAATTCTGGAGATATAAGGCAGCCACTGGTAATTAACTGATAATTGATCAGTTCTTGTTTTTAATCTAACAAGCACATGTGAAGTGGTTGGAGGTGATCTCCCTACTCTTCCATTGTTTTAGAGACTATAGTCTATAGTGGTTTAGGGTTAGGTGTTTTGGTAACAAACTGTTTAGGTCGAGACCCAAAAGAGAGATTAGACGTTTGCCCAGGAACTTCATGCAGTGTTGCAAGCCTGTAGATCGTCTATTTTCACTAATTCTTATTTTCTAACCTTTTTTTTCCACCCAGTGCCAATTGCATAAGCTGTAATCCTGGGTGCTACTTTCCCTCTGCCAACCTGGGGAGAGCCCCGAACTGAGTGAATGCTTCCTTGCATGAGGAGTAAGTAGGCCGATTCTTAATACCAAGAAAAGCGAGCTTGTCACTCCAGTTCTTAAATCCTTACAATGGCTCCATGTGTGTCAATAAAAACAATATTTCAAAATACTACTAGTCTATATAAAGTGTCATTTAGCTTTTATGCACCACATATCTGGAACAAGCTCCCAAGCTACAGTCTGCTGCCACTTTATTGGAAAACACATTGCTGCTTTATTGTAAAACACATTGCTGATGTCTGATTGATTTTAGTAAGGGAAACCTATGAAAATCTGGGAACTAAATCGTTACCATGAAATTTCTTCACCAATGTGTTTCTAAAGGTGTCTAATAACATGTACTAAAAGTTTGAAATTCAACTCCCGTGGGAAACCTCATAAAAAACAGCTCAAAGTCGGGGTAACGATAACCGATTTTCGAAAATTCGAAAGTGCATAAATTTGACTTTTTGGACTTTTGAGGGGTCAAACTAGGGTTTTTTCATGATTCTGAGTTGATTGCAAGCATTTATTTTTCACCAAGACCACTCCCTGGTGGAAAACGGCCGCACCCACTTTTCCCGCTCACCCAATGCCCCCCTCCACCCCACACACACCTACCCTTGCAGGGTACATGTAAATTAAAACATAGCTAAAGCTTTTTTATTGTTTGACATGGTAAATAGGCCTAGTTATTGTTTAGTAGTGGTTGCTGTAGTTGATTGTCATTCAAAGTGAGGAAGTTTGGAACACCAGACATGCCTGAAGCCTTTTGCATCCTTTTTCTCTGTTGATCATGAGCCGACACAATATACTGCTTGTAACGTCAGATACATTACACAAGTATTATCAACATATTTTTCTAACAACATGTTGTTTATGATTATTTTTCAGCTTTTCTTCTAGTGTGTCCCTTTGATTTCTATACTGATGTGTGTTGAGTGCACAGTAGTGAGTAGTTGATTGCTCGTTTTGTTACACCTGCTGGGCAGCAGGGTGGGTGATCAAAGCCCAGGATCCCGACTTCCCACACTCCAACTGGAATGGCTGGATGAAGAGTATCCATGCAGATAATGTCAAGCAGAGCACGCAGATTGATTTCCTCCCAGTCATCGAAGGTGACCCTAATGACCACAACACCACTCTCAGATTCACCGCTCTCTGCAGACAGGGCCACTATAGTGACGTTCGATCTTCCGATCTGGCTGAAGGCTGTGGACATCATAAAGCAGGCCAATCTACCCGTCATTCTGGGTGGATTTCACCTGCTGAAGTCCTACTTTGGATCCATAGGTAACATTATGGAGGATTCTGGAATACTAGAGCTGATCCAGCTGATTTATGCAGGGAGTACGACAGCCAGCCACATCCTGGATGGAGGGTGTTTGGACAAGGCAATTCGTGCTCATCTCCTCATTGATGCAGTCATCTATCAGCACACCATGAAACATGCCTTCACTGAGGAGGAGCTTGTTGAAATGAGGACCTTTATGGAGAAGGTAGCTGATGGGAAGATGGGAGCCAGAGAAACAGATCCAGTAGTGGCACTGTTTGAACAGAGGTTTGAAGAAAACTTCAAAAGAGGAAGAACACCTACACTCTGGGTGCAGTACCACCACATGGTGGATGTGATCAAGATGTTCATCCAAACTGAGCGGCTTGCAGACCACAATGGGCACCTGTCCTGCATTGTTACCACGATGCTGGACATCTTTGCAGCAGCAGGCCATCATCAATAAGCCAAAGGCGCACGGCTGTACTGTCAACTTATGAAGGAACTCGAAACTTTGCCTGCTTACAAAGAGACCTTCGGAAGTTTCACCTCCCATGGAAACCACGTTGTTCGTTATTCCAGCCATGATTGGTCTGGCACCTGGTGTGACATCTGTATCGAGCAGACATTAATGAAGGCAGCCAAATCAGAAGGTGGACTGAGCAGAGGGAGGATGAGAAACAGTGATTCTGGGTGCTCACCCTCAGTCATTTCTCCAATGTCAACCAGCGCATGGAGGAAGATGTAAAGAAACATGCTCCACTCCACAGAGACCTTTCCAAAACACAGATGAAGCGAGATGCTGAAGCAGTTGAACTTGCCCTCCAATGGTTCGAGGAGAACAACCCATTCGACTACGATCGAGACAAGGAGATGCTTGTATCTTTCTCTACAGGATTCACCAGCACAGGAGTTGACTCAGTCAATGCTGAGAGAGCAGCTGAAGTAGGACATTCTGGTACTGGTACATTTACCATGGACCAGGTACTACTCTGGGTGCAATTCGATACAACATCTTCTCACATAAGGCAGCGGCTGGGCTGATTAAACCAGATAATCTACCTCCAACAGAGGGTGCAGCTGCACAGAATTCTCTCCGTGCCTACCTACAGACCCGGGACTGGATCCTTCTACAGAGCATGTCTCTGGACCCCAGTGACTATGGATGGACATTAGGTGTTCATGGTTATGAACCAGTTCCAACACTAGACCCCATGGCTCCTGAGGAGCTACTACAGTTCACAAGCTACAATTGTAATGGAGATTGCAGCAACCGGCGATGCAGCTGCAAGAAGAATGATGTCAAGTGCATCTCAGCATGTGGAGTTTGTAAAGGCATTACATGCAAGAATGTTAGTCATGATGGTGTTGAAGAAGACTCAGACATTGACTCCTGAATCATTTGACATGGTGGATCAGTATTATGCTAATCGAAATAAATGCAACTTTATATGTAAATGCTAAAGTGGGCTTGGCAGTTTTTCCACTAAGGAGTGGTCTTGGTGAAAAATAAATGCTAGCAATCAACTCAGAATCATGAAAAGATTGGCCTGCTTTATGATGGCCACAGCCGTCAGCCAGATCGGAAGATTGAACGTCACTATAGTGGCCCTGTCTGCAGAGGCCGCATGCATTCTTTGAGAGTGGTGAATTGTCATTAGGGTCACCTTCGATGACTGGGAGGAAATCAATCTGCGTGCTCTGCTTGACATTATCTGCATGGATACTCTTCATCCAGCCATTCCAGTTGGAGTGTGGGAAGTCGGGATCCTGGGCTTTGATCACCCACCCTGCTGCCCAGCAGGTGCAACAAAACGAGTAATCAACTACTCACTACTGTGCACTCAACACACATCAGTATAGAAATCAAAGGGACACACTAGAAGAAAAGCTGAAAAATAATCATAAACAAGTTGTATGTTGATAATACTTACGTATCTGACGTTACAAGCAGTATATTGTGTCCGCCCGTGATAAACAGAGAAAAAGGATGCAAATGGCTTCAGGCATGTCTGGTGCTCCAAACTTCCTCACTTTGAATGACAATCAACTACAGCAACCACTACAAAACAATAACTAGGCCTATTTACCATGTCAAACAATAAAAAAGAAACTAATTTAGCTATGTTTTAATTTACATGTACCCTGCAAGGGTAGGTGTGTGTGGGGTGGAGGGGGGCATTGGGGGGAGGTGAACGATGAGCGGGAAAAGTGGGTGCGGCCGTTTTCCACCAGGGAGTGGTCTTGGTGAAAAATAAATGCTTGCAATCAACTGAGAATCATGAAAAACCCATAGTTTGACCCCAAAAAGTCAAATGTATGCACTTTCGAATTTTCGAAAATTGGTTATCGGTACCCCGACTTTGATCTGTTTTTTATGAGGTTTCCCACGGGAGTTGAATTTCAAACTTTTAGTACATGTTATAAGACACCTTTAGAAACACATTGGTGAAGAAATATCTTGGTAACGATTTAGTTCCCAGATTGGTCAAATACCTGATAAAATGCCCTTACTATTTAGACTGAGATACTTTTATTTTTCTCTTTTCTGCACTGTAACTGTATCTGCCTAATGTCATTTTATAATTGTGTTTCCTTTGCTTAATGTTCTGTGTTAGGCACAATTTAATTGCCTTGTCATTGCCCCTCTATTGCAATGACAACAACGTGGTGTACAGCAGCAGCTGAAGGGGTAGCGTGGGGGCAGAGGAGGCAAGATGTGGTTAAAGGAGTGGGAAGCTCAGACAGTCTATGCACTGCAGATGTAGCCAGGAGGAGAGGCTGATCACCCCTGCTATTAAGTGGATTGCAGCACAGCAGTGCAGCTCGATGAGAGTGTAAATTGCCTGGGGGTACGTCTCTTGTCCCATTGGCAGCAAGGTAGAGTATTACCTTATTGACTACAAGGCAGTGTTGTTCAAAGCCTCTCTGAGAATCCGTGCCACTGTACTAACTGCTCTATTTTCACTGTACATTCACAATGAATGCTCTGTCACAGCCTAGCTACTGGATCTATCCCTTATCAGAAACCAGAACAACCCCTGGGCCGGCCTAGCGGTCCAGGCACCTAGGCTGGTAGTCCCGATCCTGCAACGACCTTTGCTGCGTGTCTTCCCCCCCATCTCTCTTCCCGTTTCCTGTCAACCTACTGCGATCTATCAATAATGAACAACCTCACAGGCTCAAATCAGCAAGAAATAAAGCGACGCTTGGCAATATTTCAAAGACGCACATCGTTTATCTGGGTCTCTTCTTCTAGCACAGGGGTTCTCAATGGTTTTGGCTGGGGACCACCGGAAATGCTTTGGCCATGAAAATGACCAAAGTGCTTAACAGGACAAAATAGCATTTAAAGCAAATTACATCAAGCTGAACCAGATAAACCCAGTACAGCATGTGTCTGTGAACTAACTGAAGTTGTTCTCACAACCAATTACTTTAAGTTTCAGAATGATTTTTATTTACAAACTAAAGGTACAGCCATGGGCAGTACAATGGCTCCCAATTATGCGAACTTGTATATGGGTATGTTTGAACACTCCTTTGTACTCAACTCTGAGGCTAATCCCTTCTACTCACATATACTTTCTTATCAACGGTTTATTGATGATATCTTCATTATCTGGAACCATACAGCTGAAAGTCTGGGGCACTTTCATAACTACCTTAACTCGTGTATAGAACATCTTAAGTTCACTATTGAGTTTAGTGACTCTCAGATTAGCTTTTTGGATGTTCTTGTTAAAAAAGAGGGTGTTACTCTACAGACGGATTTATTCCGGAAACCCACAGACAGGAAGACTTTACTTCACGGGGACAGCTTCCATCCGAGACACCTTATCAAGAGTCTACCTATAAGTCAGTTCCATAGAGCCAGAAGAGTGTGTAGTTCCAGTGAGAGTTATCAGAGACAATCAGCTGATCTGACCAGTAGATTTGCAACACGGGGGTATAAACCAGAGTGGATTGACAACGCTGCTAAACGTTTTGAATCTGTCACACAGGAGGAATGCCTGAACCCTGTCACGAGATATTCCCCCCTGGGCTCTGACTTCAGAAAAATTCTCCATAAACATTGGCATATCATTCATACCGACCCTAAACTCACACAGGTATTCAAGGAGCCTCCTAAACTGGTTTTCCGTCGTTCTCCCAATTTAAGGTATAAGGTGTTCATTCTTATACCCCCCCCCCCACCACCACCACCACCAACTCCACTTTCTTCTGGTAACTATAAATGTGCAAACTGTGCTCAATGTAGCTTCACTACCAAAAGCAAGGTCTTCACACATCCACATAGTGGGAAAGAGATTGCAATAAGAGGTGCTATCACCTGCTCCACTACTTTTGTTGTCTACCTTATTAAGTGCCCATGTGGACTAGCATATATAGGTGAGACCATTAGAGCCCTCCGAACTCAGCATTAGCGAACATAGAAGTAACATTAGGTGTGGCGATGAGAAAAACCCTGTAGCAGCTCATTTTAAAAAGTGTGGACATAACATTTCTTCTTTACGTTATTGGGGCATAGAGAAGGTCGAGAGACCCCCCCGTGGTGGTGATCATAACAGACTTTTACTCCAACGTGAAGCCTATTATATTTACACACTTAACACTATGACGCCTCATGGCCTCAATGAGGAATTTGATGTTAAACCATTTCTGTGATTTCTCTTCTTTCTTTTGTTTTTATTTATTTTAATCTATGCTTTTTTGTCCTTATGCCATGTCCTTTGATTTGTACTGCAATTGCTGTACCTTACCTATATTATTGGATTTTTTATGGTTATCATTTGTAGGCTTAGTTGTTTCTTTGCTTTTCTGATATTTATTGGTTTCAGTTAATTATTTATTTTCCTTACCCTAGACCTTTTCATTTTTATTGGTTCTACTATTGTCCTTTGTGCCTTAATATAATAATATTTCTACTTGACTATGCATTGCAAAGACAGCTTGTCGACCTGTATATAAAACATGCCTACTTTGTTGTATACTCATTCCTGATGAAGACCCGGAGGGGTCGAAACGTTGATTCCTAATCCCTTAATAAAATTGTTGGGAGCTTAAAGAACGGTGTGCGGACTTCCTACCTTCTTCCTAAACGTAATCATCACACTAAAATAAGTATATAGGTTGTGTATAGGTTAGAAATAATCTGCTGGCTTTTCCCCAGTCGCTCTGTCACTTTGTTTACAAAATAAATTCACGTGCAGGAAGTCACAGACTTTGAGACCCCATAGCCTGGAGGGATGCGACGCTCTGATTGGTTCAGAAACTTCAGAGCCAGCGTTTCAAGCTGAAACTTCAAATTAAAATGTCCACCATTTCCGTTTCCATACACCTTCAAAGTGGCCAGCTCAGTGGCCTTGTGCTTAGAGTGTCCGCCCTGAGACTGGGAGGTCGGGGTTCGATCCCTGGCCGGGTCATACCAAAGACTCTAAAAATGGGACCCAGTGCCTCCCTGCTTGACACTCGGCATCAAGGGTTGGATTGGGGGTAAGTCCCTGCGACATACTAGCGTCATGTCCAGGGGGTGTACTTGTACATCAAGCTGCCTCACGCTACAGAAACAGGAGATAGGCTCCTGCCCTATGGGCCTCATGGCTCGGCAAGGCTACTTACACCTTCAAAGAATATAAACCCTGAAAAATGTAGCCTACGGTTCTGGCAGGCTAGACGATTAATATAATCCTACGGTTACTACGGTTCTGGCGGGCTCCGTGTATAGGGACTTAAAGGTTTGTTGATGATTTATAGTTCAGTTTAATTTCATTTCAAACTAAAGTAATTGCTGAATGTGATATTGTTTAGTCGCTTCCGTGCCACACTTTTCAGCCGCCGAGCTCTTCTTTTGAAGAGCCACCAGCTCATTTGATGAACCAGAAATAACAATGAATCATTTCCGGGGCACTCGCTAGACACTTTTGTTTTCATCACAAGCGCTGATATGGTACCGCGGGGAGGTCGCAGGGATTTATTTTATTGAGTTCCCAAAAAAAAATCTAATTTTTGAAATATAGGCTACCACACGTTGCTTACCTTATACATAGGATGGAATAAACCCTCTACTCTAACACCAAATGCTACCTCGCCTACCCTTGTGCATTTATACACATTTGTCATTGCTACAATGTATACGTGCCTGAAGGGTGCTTTCTTCTAGTACAATAGAAGAATAGCCTTAACGCAGGATCCATACAGCAATCACAATCAGAGATAAATGAGAATTTGATAGTCTCTATTCAATATTCATTGGCTGATGTTTTGGCTCGATGTTATAACAAAAACCTTGCCTTGTTAGGAAAATTTTAACTCTAGCTGCTTTATATAGCATACAGTGTCAGCGAGCCAGTGGAAAATGCAGTTACTGCAGAGAGAAATGTTTGACCTGTTCCAGTGATTGCACAATGCAGCAAAATTCACTATCAGTCCCCTCTTCAGAAAGCAAGAGTCCGTTTTCATGGAAGGTGTGAGAGGATTACATTTAGGGATCAATATGAGTGAGGTTCGGAGATGAAGGTGGATTTGGATTCCCTCCGCCAAACATGGGCCAATTGCACTCGCGTAGAGCCGTAGACACTCGACAAAGCCAGGCATTTGAACCCACTACCTCCGTGCTGATGGGCAGCTACTTTACCACTGCACCACCTGAGCACCTTTTAGCAGCAGCATTCAAAATGAGCTGTAGCTGTCTTTTTGGGGGAAACCTGAGAGGAGATCATAAGAGTAGCATACCCTGTAGTGGTAACTGATCACTGATCATCATTTCATTCACTTATAGTACAACTTATAGTACAACGTATCAAGGAACTGATTGTAAGTAGCACATGGTATATGTGTGAGTGGGAGCGACTTGTAAGACTACTTGATATTGACATGCAGAATGTGACAGATGCTACTGCCAATGCAAAAAGATAGTTGAATGGTGTGTCACTGTCAGTGTGGCTAGATACTGTAGCTGAGGTCACGATGTGTATTCTACAAAGCGGAATTACAGTAGCAAGTTATCTGTTTAGTTTAAATTTAGGGAAATCCTGGATTTTCCGTTCCAAGAACCAAGATTCACAAGTCTTTGTCTGTTACTATGGCAAGTCACGACCTAAATCTAACTTGGGCAACCTAAACACACAGTGGTGTTTGGCCATAGTTAAAGAAGGCAGTATAGCTACACTCAAGTGTATGTGAAATTTGATCAACCATGGTGTGTCCCTTGTTGGAGAACAGGATACCCTAACCATGGTGTGTCCCTTGTTGGAGAACAGGATATTTGATCCAACCATGGTGTGTCCCTTGTTGGAGAACAGGATATTTGATCCAACCATGGTGTGTCCCTTGTTGGAGAACAGGATACCCTAACCCTAACCATGGTGTGTCCCTTGTTGGAGAACAGGATACCCTAACCCTAACCATGGTGTGTCCCTTGTTGGAGAACAGGATACCCTAACCCTAACCATGGTGTGTCCCTTGTTGGAGAACAGGATATTTGATCCAACCATGGTGTGTCCCTTGTTGGAGAACAGGATACCCTAACCCTAACCATGGTGTGTCCCTTGTTGGAGAACAGGATACCCTAACCCTAACCATGGTGTGTCCCTTGTTGGAGAACAGGATACCCTAACCCTAACCATGGTGTGTCCCTTGTTGGAGAACAGGATACCCTAACCCTAACCATGGTGTGTCCCTTGTTGGAGAACAGGATACCCTAACCCTAATAACCATGGTGTGTCCCTTGTTGGAGAACAGGATATTTGTGGCTGGAATTATTCACCAGGCCTTACAATTAGGGATGTCCCAAAGAAATCATGTGATCGGAAATTGTGACTGCTCACGTCATTTTCAAATGATCAGAATCGGATAGGAAGCAAAAAAATGTGATCGGGACATCCCTAGTTAGTATAGTATCAATGTCATATCCATATCATGATATTAGATTGGATATTGTCTGTGATTTTGGATATTGTACTATTATGATATGGCATTACGTGTTCCATAAAACAGGACATCCCTACTTACAATGCAAACTGGGTAGGCTACAGTAGGAGCAGTGGCGATGCCAACAATTGGCACTACAATTATTATTTCATTATCCTTAATGTATGTACTTTTAACATTGATAGTGTAAATGCCGTTTTCCGTTCAATTCTTTACTTAAGTATACTTTGTTCTGTCAGTTAAGTACTCAGACTTGATCTATGCAACTAAGTGACAGATCAATTTCCCTGGCCAATCACAGCTCCCTATACTCACCACAAAACTGTCCTACCCCCAAGAATCAAGGCATTATGGGACAGATCTATCAGCCTGGAATGACCCGTTAGGCCTCCAGCTTTTGACATGCAATGAATTGTGGGATCGCTGACCAGTCAGGTCTACAAAAACTTGACTTTGTCACACAACAGAGGGAGCAGTGTTTTTGAGATTTCAGAATGATGGAGGAAAATGATAAAGATAATCTTTGTGTTCGGTGACGTTTTGTAGGATTTCAACAGACGTCAGCGGTTTAGCGTTAATATGGCTTCACAATACATTCTGGTTCCACTTCCCTGCCTTTCTGCCAAGTGTGCTTGAAAATTAAAGCTTTCTCCCCCTGCCTCTGTTCCTGATTTTCCGCTCTGTCTGTGTCTCTATCTTGGCGACATCAGACAAAACAGATGGAGGGAGAGCTGGGGATAGAGAGAGGGGAGCATGGGAAGGGAGACGAAGAGATCGGATAAGGGATGCGGGGAATGTGCAGTGCTGGGGGTCACCTCTCTCTCTCTTTCGGCCTCCCTCTCTTAATCTGTTTGATGGCGCGGTGGGCAGATGGAGAGGGAGACGGGGAGATGCGAGCCACCTCTCGCGCCTCTCGCTCTGCGACTGCTTCTGTGAATGAAGCTAAAAATAGCAGCCGGAGGACGTGAGAGGCTTTCCAGAGAGCACACAGTAAAACTCACTCGTTAATTTAACTCTGATGTGGTGTTAAATTAACACAGAATGTGCAGAAATACGACGTGTGCGTGCGTGCGTGCGTGCGTGCGTGCGTGCGTGCGTATTTCTATTTGTGTGGTTGTGTGTGAAGTTGAACATCAGTCTTGTCTGTCTTGTGTGTCCGTCTGAGGAGACAAATAATACGGACCACCAAACAAGTGATACATTTCAGATCAGAAGTGTGTACTGCAGACAGAGACAGACACAAGCAGAAGAAGGGCAGACGACCTGGATCTTTTGAAGAAGCGAAGGAAAGAGGTAGAGAGAGTAAATAGAGAGAGAAAATGTGATTGAAACTAAGTATAGTGTAAAGAAAACACATCAGAGAAGGATATATATATATATATATATATAGAGAGAGAGAGAGAGAGAGAGAGAGAGAGAGAGAGAGAGAGAGAGAGAGAGATAGTGTATACTATCAGACCTCAATTTTTCCACCTCTCATTTTTTGCCGCATTGTGTAACAATCCCATCAGTGCAGTACAAACAGCCTTGAATACAAAATACCAAAAATACAACTGTGGTATGGGGAGAAGAAAGGTTGCGTCAAATAAACAAAGAAAGAAAAGTGAGAAGAGAACAGGGACAGACGCAGGACATAGTGTCTCTATAGTGTCTCCCTTGTTGTAGAGAGATGAATGGCACCCATTAGCAGAACCGAGAAGACACCCACCCGTCTTCCAATCAGATCATTATAGGTTTCAGGATGGTTGGGACTTGGACAGCAAGAATGTTGCCAATGATTAGCAAAGTTCATTACAAAACGCATTCTACATTCATGTAGAATCTGACCATTAGTGAAAATACCAAGATTTCAAAGACTAATTAAACGTTGAGAGTCTTGTGTCCGAAATAACTCACTTCTCACTATATAGTGACCATAGTGAGACCGCCATATTGTAGTGCTTTCCGAATATATTGAGAATTACTATGTGATATACAGTATGTGATACATAGTATACCGCATATTACAACTGATTGTAACTAACAAATATGCATTGGGTAGAAAGAAAAGAAATACAGAAGGACTAGAGGAGAGAGGGGGAGCAGCATAAACAGGCTGTATTCATCCCCCAAATCCAAGCTGGTGTTTATTTTGTCTGGTCCACCAGCCGACGTTGTCGTTGATCCAACAGTGTGTATTAATTGTGTGACAGCAGTGATCATTTTGCCAATGAGCTCACTATGAACTGAATCATTCTGTATCCTTTATATACAGTACAAATCCTTTACAAAAATATTTATATCAATTATTTTAAGCCTAAAATCCAGCCATCCAGGACCCTGGCGAATCATGGCCATAATACCTTTGATTCTGTGGAGAAAAAAAGAAAAAGAAAAAAAAAAGAAAAGAAAAGTGGTTTTCAGTTTTCTTTCTTCACAGAATCAAAGGTTTTATAGTCATGACTCATGCAGGATCCTGGATGGCTTGATTCTATGAGCTTAAAATAATTGATTAATCAATTGATATTGATATTTAATTTGTAAATCTCTATGGGGGAAAAATGAATGGCTTTTTTCAGTGGGGCCAGAAAACCATGCACGCCCACTGCTATGCTCTATAGATAATAGCAGGGAGTAGTGAATGAGTTCGGCAGACTTATGTCTCTCGTCCCGTCACATTTAGCCTAGTATCTAAATGTAGTTCCTGCCTTGTCCTGTCACACCAGTGTCCTGTCACACCAGTGTCCTGTCATATACAGTGTGTGTCAGTGTGCTTCGTTGCAAAGTCTGCGTAATGTAACCCAATGAAGTGTTTTCTGACTTCAGCTCTGGACTGTGCTCCAGGGGCTGTGCTCAATATTAAGCTACTTTTGAGTGAAGACTCACCCTCCATGTGTCAACGCTCCAACTCGTTCCTGGTCAGCTGTGTGTGTGTGTGTGTGTGTGTGTGTGTGTGTGTGTGTGTGTGTGTGTGTGTGTGTGTGTGTGTGTGTGTGTGTGTGTGTGTGTGTGTGTGTGTGTGTGTGTGTGTGTGGCGTGCGTGCGTGCACGAGCGTGAGGGGGGATTATCTGCTCTGCTCCTTTTCTGTCAATCTCTGTCCATTTCCCTATCCGTCTATTCCTCTCCCTCCTCTATCTCTCACGGTCTGTATGCCAATGTTATTCCCAGGGTGTTAAAATGGTGTTTTGTTGTTTATCTTTACACTGTCTAAACACATTTAAGTCCCTTGTAAATCTGTGTTATGGTCTAAAAGCTTGTGGACATGCAAGGGGGTGATCTGTGTTATGGTCTAAATCTGTGTTATGGTCTAAAAGCTTGTGGACATGCAATGGGGTGATCACATACACACAGGGCCTTCCATTCCTCCCTTACTTCCCTCCCTTTCATTCATTACGTTTTCACTCTCCTATTCTGGAAACACATCATGCCATGCAGCGCAACAATACAATGGATCATACAATGTATTTGGACTCAGCTGCGAGGAAAGTGACGAGAGAAATGTAGCTCAGAGCACAGCTAGCTTGGTCTTCCCGCCCGTGTCTAGAGAGTGCATCAAAGGGACACTTAAACTAAGCCACCTGAGCCTTCCAGAGGAGACGGAAATTGTCTATGGAAAGTGTAATCTCTTTGCGGTGCCGTTCACAGAGAGGGGTTGAGAAAATGTATAGAGAATAGGACAGCTCATTGTCACGTTTTTAAATCAACAAGGGTTTTTTCTAAACGTGATCATGCGACTGCACCAGGTAATGGAGAGAGAGAGAGGGATTGAGAGGAGACTAGAGATATGTATCCCTGTTTCACCCCATGTCACTCTATGCTGTAGGTGATGAAGGTTTGCATAAATTTAAGCATTACGCTTCGTCGCTTACCAATAATGTTTTTTCACATCGCTAAACTTGAAAAGTTTGTCTACCCAGACAAGGTTGTCTACCCAGGGCTGTGTCAGTCGTGAGTGTAGCCATCAGGACATGAGGAAGCTGAAGGGGGGGTTATTTGTACGACAGACGGTGCAACATTTCGTGTTCATGGTGGCCCCTATAGGCAAAAGTAAAAGCACCTTTGGCTCTGCATTGTTTGAAAACGTGTGATTGACTAGATCGGAATCATTTATTCATGATTTTTATGGAAGCCAATTGGAAGGGATTATGATAAATCTGACTGATACTTTGAAATAGTCAATTCTGATCATGAATTATTTCATGAATTATTGTGATTTTCAGGCAAACAAATCAGAAAATGTTTCTTTGTTCAGTATTCTGAATTTATCATGTACATGTATCATGTATACGCCTATTAAATGTGTTGATCAGTACCAGCACATACTGTACCTGTTTCAGCCAATCAAGTTGCCAACATCTGTGGTACTTCAACCCCAGTCTCCTAGTCGCTAGCTAGCTTATTTACCAAGCTTAGCAAATAATAGCCTACACTTACAGTATAATTAGTGTGATTAGCAGAGATAAAAATTTGGCAGAATTCCAGTGTCAACTATGAAACAAAAATGAGCAGTATTGGAAGGAGATATAGAAGTTGAGTTTCAATGTCTGATGTGGCGAATATTTGAGTGACTTCATATATTTAAATGGTGTTTTTGCCCCCTGCTGGACTGCTGGACCGATCAGTGTGAAACTGATCGCACACTCCCAGTAGTGTTAGGAAGAACATCCATCTTTTTTTTTATCTGCCTCATGGTAATGCTACACCAGCCCACATCTCTTGAACCATAGGTTGTACAATTACATTTCAGGTCACGCCCATTTGTGCCTGACCAGATTTAGCATTTTCTTCAAAACACATTTTGCTACACATTTTTCATAGTCCTCAATTGGTTACGATTGACTTCCAAAGTGCGTGGGCCTTGTGTAGGAAAGTAAGGAAACCCAACCTCGCAGAGACCTGCACTCAGAGGTTTGGGCTGTACTTCCGGTTTGCCACGATCTTAAAACTGGTAAAACACTAACTAAAGTTAGCCTACAGTGGATTCCTAAGGGCTGGACATTTAAACTTCAATGACCATTACTAGAGGTGCACCGAGCAATCAGTAATCAAAATAGGCAGGGTTTACATGGATAATCTGACAAATTGACTAATTGAATCCATTATTTAAAAAAAGCTATTAGAATTTGTACACGTAAATAAATGATCACAAAAAAACCTGCTCCTCGATTAATCGATTAACCTACTGTATACACGAGCATTATTAATTCAGTTGAAGGTTCTACATTTCTGATTCGATACATTTTCAGTTAATTGCCCTAGCTGGTAGCATGTGTGAGTTAAAATAATGAATCCTCAATGATTCATTAATGTTTAATGAATGTTTTTTTCCTCTCCAATGACATTTCTCTCCTCCCTTTTCCAATGTTGTAGGGGATGAGCTCCATCCCCCTAGTTATAGAAGGGTCTGCTCATAATTCCAACATCCCATTATTCCGACTAAGTGGCTTTGCGTGCGGTTAGGGTTAGGGATACGGTTAGTAATGTGGCGAATAATGTGTTACCTAGAAACGACCTGGTGTAACCTATACGTTGTTTTACCTTTCATGCTGGATGCGACCTCTGTGTCACATATACACCTCTGTGTCTCATATAGCAACATAATTTATTTTTGAGTGGTGTAAACCACTCCTACAACTGGCTTTGTTAGTCTGTCTGTCTGTCTGTCTGTCTGTGCTCAAAAAATGAGCACGGTTGCTATGGTCACCCAGTTCACACGGGTGTGATTTCATTACATCAGACATTACGTCAGACCACAGCTGATCAGTCTATATAAGACCTTACACCACTCAGTTCACACGGGTGTGATTTTTTTAAGTATTTGAAGGTTTTCAGAAAACGAGGTTTTAGAAGGCCTTTTTACAATCTGCCTCAGGTCTAAATGGGTTAAGCATCAACATCCCCAGGTCTAACTTTCCACAAAATGGCTTGAGGAGGAGTTTTATTGTAGACTGATTGCATATCAGAATTACAACCATGCGCAACATCAGATCTGAACACTTCCTGGGCAAGCATGAGGTTACATAATGTACAGGGGATTCTCTTTGGAACATATGGTACTGTTGTGGCAACTCATACAGTACAATAGAATGGTTAGAATGGGTCAAAGCACAATTATCGTTCAAGACACTTCACCCCTCACTGCTCCGGATGAGTAGGCAAGTGCTTGCATGGTTTCCTATGTTGTCGGTGCATGACTGGGGGCGGCCATAAGCTCAATGGTTATAGTGAGCCGCCAAGTACTGTGGAGTTCCCAGAGGTCTCAGGTACGATTCCAGCTCTCAGCAATGTGGCAAGGTGTCCCTGAGCAAACCCATCAGCTGGGTGAAGCTGGAAACTGAAGTACCTACGTTACGTGGGATCTGATAGGTGTGTGTGTGTGTGTGTGTGTGTGTGTGTGTGTGTGTGTGTGTGTGTGTGTGTGTGTGTGTGTGTGTGTGTGTGTGTACATTGTAAAGAACTTCAAGAAAGTTGCTATTGTATGCAAATTAATTTGTTGTCTCGTCCCTCGGGTCCACTTGCCAGATGTTGTGATTAGTGTAAACACTGCATATCGTTCCCGGGGAATGCAACAGTGATCGATTTGGATTGGAACAGGGCTTCGCCTGGAAGGGGTTGTCTGGTGTATGACTCATGTCTACCCGGTGCAATGTGGTTCACCGATACAACACAAGGAAGTGGACTGCTATTCATACATCATTATATATTATATCATTGTATCATGTGTGTAACACATTATTTTACCAGGGTTATAACTTCTGACAGTTCTACTTGAATGTTGACATGAAATAATAATCCTGTTAGTGTTTCCATAGCGAAAGCGTCAAATAACAAAAAACACATTCAAGATACCAAGCATTAGTGATTGACATCACTTATGCGACACTATACACTCGACTGCATACACTCAGAGCTGCTTATAAGATACCAAGGATGCGTTGTGTGTGTCCGCCCTGGGACTCAAGCCTAAACATGGGACACAATGCCCTGCTTGGCACTCAGCATCCCCTGCGACATACTAACAACATGTCCAGGAGGTGTCTCACGCTAAGGTGAGGCCCTATGGGCTTCAGGACTCTGCAAGACTCACTTGGCTGCCGCTGTGCAGCGATGATTCAAAAACCATCAGCATGCACTGCTTTGGTTGTGTATTGTTTCTCTATTACTATCATAACTCAAGACAATGTCAGACAGGAACACAGATAAAACTTTATTACTCGCTCTAAACTGACTCTGAATAAACTGACTTTTCTTCTCCCAAAGCCTGATAGCTCATAGTCCACAGCGCTCTCTTGAGGCACCAAAACAGATGATCCGGGCACTCAAAAAATGAAGAACAGGAGAAAACAAACGTTATTGTTAAAACGCATACCATTAACAGTTGAATTGAAAAGTGTACTCGGTTACGAAACAACACTTACACAACTAATGTGAATTCTGGCCGGCGGGGGAGGGCAATCGTATTCGGAAATGCGTCGCACATTCGCAATGTGGGTATTTTCACATTTTTTGGTTCGATAATTATTATTTTCATTAATTTTCTATGTCATTTTAGCAAAAAAGGGAAGGGGGCAAACTCAGAGGCTAAGGCTTTTTGGGGATACCTGGCATGGAAAGGGTTGGGAATCCCAGTGTTGGCGTATTTGGTGTGTTCCAGACAACGGCCTTTCACCTGAATAAACTGCATTGGGAAAACACTCCAACACTCCCCCATCTGCAGCCTCTCAGTCAATCTGCAGTCAAGGGCTCTTTGTACCACCGTGGAAGCTGTCTGAGTCACCAGAGGGGCAAGCTTGAAAAACACACTGCCTTATTAGCATCTGAACACCTGCCCAATGCCTTCTGCCATACACACAAGCACACACATGCATGCATGTGCGCGCGCACACGCACACGCACACACACACACACACACACACACACACACACACACACACACACACACACACACACACACACACACACACACACACACACACACAGCCATATTCTGCCATACACGCACGCACACAAGAACACTGAGTTAAATGATCACAGAGAGTATGCTCACACACATACTCTATGTACTGTACGCACACAACTGATAAACACACACGACATTCAATGCATTCTACATGTTATACCTCATTTTTACTTCGTCATACGGCAAAGAATAAAATAGCGACGAAAATAGCAGATTTCGTAGATCACATATTCTTGGTGCGGGACACCGCCATACTACTAACTAAGTATGAATCAGGGTTTACATGACTTGAATCATGACGAGAGTCCATGCGTTGCAACAGGGTGAACCAGCCCTATTACACCTCATCAATGTGCTTCTGCAGTATTCCAGTCCATATCTGTCAGCCTGCAGCATACAGCTAGACCCACACCACTACAGAGAGACGGCCAGGCCAGCCTTTCATTCTGGTGAGTGAAGGACTACCTCAATACACAGTAGACAGAAAGACAAATGAAAGAAGGGGAAAGAGAGAGAGAAAAGTGTGCACGTATGTCTGCGTGTGTGTGTGTGTGTGTGTGTGCAGATGCGTGCGTGCGTGTGTGTGTACATGCGTGCGTGCGTGTGTGTGTGTAGACTAGACATAGAACAGAGAGACAGAAAAAGCGTTCCACAGTTGAGGGAGAACTCATGTGCCTGTTCTTGTGAATTAGCAATGCCTCACACAGGCTGCTCTTTCCTTGACGACCCCCCCCCCCCCCCCCCCCCTCCCCCCACAAACGCACGCACGCACGCACGCACGCACGCACGCACGCACGCACGCACTTTGACTCTCTCTCTCTGACACACTGTCTGTCTGACACACTGTCTGTCTCTCTCGCAGTCTCTCGCTCTCTCTCTCCACTCTAAGTGGCCAGTTGTCAAAGTCAGCTGCAGTCCAGCTAATGAAGAGGTAGATTTATTAGCAAGACATGAGTCTGTGTGTGTGTGTGTGTGTGTGTGTGTGTGTGTGTGTGTGTGTGTGTGTGTGTGTGTGTGTGTGTGTGTGTGTGTGTGTGTGTGTGTGTGTGTGTGTGTGTGTGTGTGGAGGGGGGGCAAACAAGAGCCAGTAAAGACACATACCACAGACATAAAGAGAGAGGGAGGGGAGGAGAGAGAGAGAACACAAGTAAGAAAAGAAAGGAAGGGTGGGAGGTGATGGGTGTGTGTGTATGTGTGTGTGTGTGTGTGTGTGTGTGTGTGTGTGTGTGTGTGTGTGTGTGTGTGTGTGTGTGTGTGTGTGGAAGAAAGACTGGAGACATTAAAGAACAAAAAAGCAACACAGCGATAGAGGAACAGACTACCTCCCTCTTCCATGCACAGAGGAAGAGGAAGGCAACAGAGGCAGCCCCTCTACTCCCTCTCTCTCTCTCTCTCTCTCTCTCTCTGGAGCAGCGGGTGGGGGGGTGGGGGGTGCTTCCTTACCGTCTGCTGCAGGTCTGGGATTCCGATGCGGATGACCACCGTGTTGCCCGTGGGCTCCTCCATGGGTCCGCTGGCACTGGTTGCGCTGCGCTCTGCACCTGCACCGGCGGGGGGCCGGAGAGCCGAGACGGAGAGTACGGGAGCGGGAACGCCGCTGTCCTCTTCCCGGGAGCTGCTGCCGGAGCTGCTGCTGGTGGAGCTGCTGCCCCCCTGGCTGCCGTTGGCTGCGCTGCGTGTGAGCGTGTGAGAGTGCGGGCGTGCGTGCGCGATGAGGAGCGTGCGCTGCGGCTGTGGAGTCTCCTGCCGTTCAGGGCTAGGTGGCTCATGTTTGCCGGCTGCCGGACGCAGAGGCATGCTCTGTGTGAGGGGACTCGCGCTGCCTGTGTGCGTCTCTCTCTCTCTCTAGCTCTCTCTCTCCCCCTCACTATCTCTCACTCTCTCAATTGCCGCGTACACACACAGTCACATACATGCACGCGCACACACACCGCTTGCTCTTGCTCATGCACACACAGCGCTTGCAGCGTGCCTCGCTTGCCTGGGAGAGGAAAAAAGAGAGAAGGGAGGGAAGAGAAATGAGCGGAGTACGGGCAAAGGGAAGGGGGGGTAACAGAGGATTAAAGAGCATGAAAGAGGAGGGGATAGAAGGGGGAGATGAAAAGTGCAGTGAGAACATGATAACTAAAACTGAAGAAGAGACGGAGGGATGAGCGAACATGAATGAAATTACAATCACAGAATGGTGAGAAATGATTTGTTTAACGTGTGACTCGCCTGAAGATGAGGCACAATAATACAACAATTTTCAACATGCAGAGGCAATGTTTGTTCAATTTCTAAACACAAAAAGGGAGAGATGTAAGACAATATATCTTTACATACAGTAAAATTATGAATGCATTTGACAAACAGTAACATTACATTAGCCTATTTAATTTGACTTCTGTGTGTTTAAATCTGCACAAAAGCCAGGGTTAGGAACTAAATCACGATCGAGTTTCAAATGACAGCGGGTTCAATGCAGCGGGGAGAAAAAAAGAACAGATCTCCGACTCGGGGCAACTACACCACTTCATTAACATGTGTGGAATCAACTGTGCCAGTGTTGTTGCCAACAGTGCGACGGTGTGAAACCTGGAGCCTTGCCTATTGCTGTTGGGGAGCTGATATTTGGTGTATACTAATGAAATGATAAACAGAAGGAGAGAGGCTACACAGTAAAGAATGAAGAGTGTGTGTGTGTGTGTGTGTGTGTGTGTGTGTGTGTGTGTGTGTGTGTGTGTGTGTGTGTGTGTGTGTGTGTGTGTGTGTGTGTGTGTGTGTGTGTGTGTGTGTGTGTGTACCCAACTGTGAAGGTACACTGACCCGACCACACGCATGAACACACACACACACACACACACACACACACACACACACACACACACACACACACGCGCACACGCACACGCACACGCGTGCACGAGCACACACGCACACACACACACACACACACACACACACACACACACACACACACACACACGCACACGCGATATCTACTGCAACAAATCACCATGGTTTCAAAAACCACTGCAGTCAAGACAATGGCCAAATGTCACATCCAAATGGGTAATGGACTCTAAAATTCCGATGGTAAATGGTCTAGCATTTCTATAGTGTCTTAATCCAAAGCGCTTGCTTTCAATTGCTTTATAATAGGTTACATTCACCCATTATAAAAATATAAATCATTAACACACCAATGGCAGAGACAAGGCACCTGCTCATCGGGAGCAATTAGGGGTTCAGTGTCTTGCTCAAGGACACTTTGATGCAAAGCCAGGCGGAGCCAGGGATTTAGCGGGAACATTCTGGTTCCCTAATGGCTGATCTATCCACTGAGCCACAGCTGCCTGTATGCACGTCGATGTGCATCTCTAAGATGGTCCACGGATCAGCCAGTTGTTCTTGCGGATGAGAGCTTTTGCAGTATGGTGAGTGAGACAAATCCCTCAGGGCCTCTTTGGAAAATGCTTCACGTGTCTGCAATTTAATCAAGTCAGCATTTTACCAAGTAAAATATGCTATCACACGTTTGTGGCAGGCCTGTTAAAATAATTAATTGTGATCTTAGCTCAGTGCCCATTACTTTGCTTTGTCTCTGGCATCGTCATCGTTTAAGCCAAGTTGACAGTGTATAGAAATGTTTATGAGAGGAATTTATGGACAGAAACTCTTTGAGGCAAATACAGAATATGATGTTGCAAAATTAAATTCAATGTTCAATGTCACTAACAGATGCACAGAACATGCATGCAGCCATAGATATGCCCATATCTGCATATAGGCCTACAGTACTTGGGATGAGAGCAGGTACACCGTTAACTAACACCATTGGTCCGGGAAAAAAATGTAGATTAGTGTGAGGTCATGGGGTTAAGGTTCAGCTTAGTTATAATGTGCACTGTCGGACCAATGCTACTCATAAAGAAATCACACTCGTGTGAAGTGAAGGGCGATGTCATCATCATACATCATCACATTCCGGCCAATCACTTTTGGCGCCTCTCTTTTCTGTCTTCACTTCACACTTCACTTTTTAGCCAATCAAATCATCGCTATGGGGTACACACAGACACACAAAGCTGGGCATAGGAGGGGCTAGCACCCCTGCAATCGGAGTAAAGGCATTGCACCCTAAAGGAAGGTTTTGCAGGCCCAGGCTGGCCTAGAGGGCACTTAGGCTCCAAATGCAGCCTGATAGAGCATTGCGGGTTCAAGTCCCAATCCTGGCGAACTTTGCTGTATGTCACTCCCCGTGTATCTCTCCTCATTTCTGTTTTACTCTATCAATAAAGGCAAAAAGCCACCAAAAAGGAAAGGTTTTTCATTGCCTAACTTTCCTATAGTTGTCTCTTGATCAAAGTCAAGACCTTCAAAATGTAAGTGAAACTTGACTGGGTTTTACAGAATTTTAAGCTGGATAGGCTTGTAGCCTATCCCGCTTAAAATAGTTTGAAGTTGAATATGAATAGAATATGAGGTGAATTCTTACAAAGTGTGTCTCTGGGCCGAGTGGAGTGGCACACATCGACTTCACTTGTAGGTGTGTAATACGATACGATACAACTTTATTGTCAGCTTGCACTGAAATTTGTTTTGCGTCCATGACGTCACCGTTCAAGATACAGACAAGGAAGACACAATACATTACAAAAAGATACATTACAGGACACAAATCACAGAAACAGACAGGAACAAGAACATATCCTCTGGTTTACCGATTTTGAACTAGAAAACTAGAAAAAGTGCCCTTCTGGGCACAGGAGGATAGGCATGTGTGTGATGTTTGGCACAATGTTTAGGAGCAATATAAACGTGTGTGTGTGTGTGTGTGTGTGTGTGTGTGTGTGTGTGTGTGTGTGTGTGTGTGTGTGTGTGTGTGTGTGTGTGTGTGTGTGTGTGTGTGTGTGTGTACAACAGGCCTGTTGTAGCGCCACCATGAGGCTGATTTGAAAACTGTCAAGTGGCATTTCTTCCAAAGCCTAGTGGGAATATGCATGCACAGTTTCACCACAATCGGACGCTGCATTGAGTAGTTGTGGCGATTTGTACAAAACGGGTACAAAGCGGGCTACTCCTGAAAAGTTTAGAAGCCAATTGTAGCCAATGAGGGCGGATTATGAGAAATCAAACAAACCCGTCTTGATCACATGACTATGGAGAGCATGTGTACCGATTGGGTGAAATTTGGATACAATCTGAAGGAGTAATATTAGAAAATGTGTTTTACATATGTCGGCCTCCTGGTGGCGCTATAAAGAGCAGATGTGAAAAATTCCAGGCAAAGGTTTTTCCTTGGCCTCTAGGGAGTGTGCATACAAAGTTATACACAGATCCGTGCAGTTAGAGGTAAAAACACTTTTCGGCCAGTTATAGCGCCAC
The DNA here is from genome assembly GCF_951216825.1 of Electrona antarctica. Classification (NCBI taxonomy): domain Eukaryota; kingdom Metazoa; phylum Chordata; class Actinopteri; order Myctophiformes; family Myctophidae; genus Electrona; species Electrona antarctica. Next base: position 39,637,110 of record NC_136810.1, read on the forward strand.
CATGAGATCTGACCTGATGAGTCCTGGTATTGAAGCGCTTTGGTTGGAGGTCCATCTTGCTCACTGTAAACAGTTTTTGGTTGGCTGTGTGTATAGGCCCCCAAGCTCAAATGTGCAATATATAGAACAATTATGCTCTGTGCTGATCAAAGTTACTGATATGGCTAAGGAAACATTTGTTTTGGGAGATTTTAATATAGATTGGCTGTCTGAATCATGCCCATTAAGGAAAAAATTAAATAGCACGGCACTAATTTGCAATTTAACTCAGATGGTAAATAAGCCAACCAGAGTGTACTGCAATGATGCTGGGCATACATCTGCAACTTGTATTGACCATATATTTTCTAATAACACAGATCTTTGTTCCAAAGCAGTATCTGTCTCTGTGGGGTTTAGCGACCATAATATTGTGGCTATTGCAAGGAAAAATACAGCTCCAAAAGCTGGACCTAAAGTATTGTATAAGAGGTCATATAGAAGGTTCTGTGAAAATGCTTTTATTAGAGATATAGAGAATGTTGAATGGAATCAGGTGTTAGCATTACATGGGGTTGAAGAAGCTCTCAAGTTATTTAATGAATTATTCCTCTGTGTAGCAGATAGGCATGTCCCATTAAGGAAATTTACAGTAGGCTCTGGTAAAGCATCATGGATTGATGATGAGCTCAGAGCATGTATGCGCGAAAGAGATCAGTTGAAGAAAGCTGCAATAGATTTGAAAGGTACTGAACAATGGCAAATGTATTGTATAATGAGGAATAAAGTTACAAAGTTAAACAGAAAGAAAAAAAGGGCATATTATCAAAATCTAATTCAGGAGAGGAAACATGATGGTAACAAACTCTGGAGAACCCTGAATGAAATAATGGGTAGAGGCTGCAGTAATTCACCTTCATTCATTGAGGTGAATGGAAGTTTTTTAACTAACGCAAAGGACATTGCAAACCATTTTAATGATCATTTTGCAGATAAAGTTGATAAGTTAAGAAAGGACATGGGCTCCCCTAGAGGTAGTGGTGGTATGTCACATGAAATAATAACAAACACCATCATGAAAAACAAACAATGTGTTTTTAAGTTTCAACCTATACAAATTGATAAGGTGGAAAAACTACTTGATGGGCTAAACAATGATAAACCAGCTGGTATGGATAATGTTGATGGACGGTTACTTAAAGTAGTTTCTAATATAATCTCATTGCCGATATGTCATATTTTTAACTTAAGTCTGAAAGAGGGGTTATTTCCACAGGTTTGGAAATCTGCTAAGGTTGTACCCCTTCCAAAAAATAAACGGGACAGTTTCTCAGCTGGCAACAGCAGACCCATTAGTATTCTTCCAGTGTTGAGTAAGCTAATGGAAAAAGTTGTTCTTGAGCAGGTACTATTTTATTTTTCATGTAATCAATTAAATTCAGATTTTCAGCATGCCTATAAATCAGATCATTCTACAGGCACAGCCCTGACTGAGATGGTAGACAAATGGTTGTCTTATACTGACAAAAAAATTATGGTTGGAGCTGTATTACTAGACTTTAGTGCAGCATTTGATGTTGTAGATCATGGGTTATTGTTAAGGAAATTATGTGCATATGGGTTTAGTCCAACAACAATCAATTGGATGAACAGTTATTTATCCAATAGGATGCAGTGTGTGTTTTTTAATGGTAGTTTTTCCTCTTCTAAAGGGTTACAGTGTGGTGTACCCCAGGGGAGCTGCCTTGGCCCTCTACTTTACACAATATTTACAAATGACATGCCTTTTGTTTTAGATAAGAGTCGTTGTACTTTATTTGCAGATGATTCGACTGTTTATTATGCATCAAACAGTTTACTTGAGATAAAAAACACACTTCAATCAGAACTGAAACTATTACTTGACTGGATATCTGAGAACAGACTTGTTCTGAATGTAGCCAAAACTAAAAGTATAGTGTTCACTGCTAGAAATGCTACTAAGGAGGTTGGTCAGCTGTGCCTATCACTTAAGGACTCAAATATTGAACAGGTTCAAGAGGCTGTCTTGCTGGGTGTCACACTCGATGGACAGCTAACATGGGAGAAACATATTGAAAATATTGTTAAGAAAATGGGCAGAGGAATAGCATGCATCAAAAGGTGTTCCTCGTTTTTGACCCCAGCCTCTAGAGTGCTAGTGACACAGGCACTGGTACTATCTCACCTTGATTATTGCTCTACAATTTGGTCGGGTGCAGACAAAAAACATCTGTCCAAGCTTCAAATAGCTCAGAATAAAGCTGCAAGGCTTGCACTGCACTGTCCAGTGGGTGTGAGGCAGAGTACAGAGAGTTTGCATGCCAGTCTCTCATGGCTCAGAGTAGAGGAGAGGTTGGCATGCAATTTAGTGAGTTTCTTTAGGAATGTTTGTCATAGTAAACAACCTGTTTGTCTGTATTCACAAATTCAGTATGTGAGAGATCGTCATAGTCATGCTACCAGGCAGGCTACTAGTGGCCACATGGTCAAAGAAAAACCCAGAACAAATGCGGTTTGCAGATCTGTAATGTTCAGGGCTATTTCAGTATGGAACACGTTACCAACTATAATCACGGAAGCACCCAGTAAGGCTAGTTTTAAGAGGCTCCTTAAGAGACACCTGATCAATTACACCAATTTTATAATTAACTGACATCATTTAAGGGGATGTCTTGTTTACTGTTTTTATTTTCTCTGTATTTTTAATGTCTTAAATGCATTTGTATTTTGTATTATGAATGTATTTTTTTCAAGATTGCACCTGTTTTTATTGTGCAGTGTTAATTTTTTATTGTGTTGTGTTATATGTTGTTTGTCATGGACCCCAGGAAGAGTAGCTGCTACTTCGGTGGCAGCTAATGGGGATCCATCTGAATAAAAAAAAAAAAAAAAAAAAAAAAAATGAGGCTGAGTTGAAAATGTTCATGTGGCATTTCTTCCTCGGCCTAGTGGGAATGTGCGTGCAAAATTTCACGGAAATGTAGGTGTACTGTCCAAATTTTTTTTTGCACAAAACGGCCTCCTGGTGGCGCTATAACAGGCCGTTCTGGAAATTTTGGGGCAGAGGTTCATCGTTGGCATCCAGGGAGTGTGTGTGCAAAATTTGGCATCGACCGGGTTAACGGTAAGGACGGACGGACGGACGGACGGACGGACGGACGGACGGACGGACGCACACACGGACGGACGGAGTGCAAAACATACTCTCTCCCCATGCCTTCGGTCTGGTGGAGACAAAAAAGCAGAATATTGGCGCACGTAGAAAATGCAGTGCATACAATTTTCATCCAGAACGAAATAATGCGCATTATTCACAGAGTAGGGCCCGGTTTTCATTTTCATACCACTATTTCGGGCTCAGGCCAGGCTCGGGACTTAATCTAAATAAGCCTTATCAATAAAATGAACAACAAACTATTTAAATCGTATACACATGCAGCTTGCTCAGTACAGTCACACTGCGAGCACACAGAGAATCCTCAGTGTATGAGTGTATGAGACCTCTACTGAGAAATATTGTCGGCAGTCGATTTGAAAAACGAAGCAAGCATGTACTGTTACTGTAGCACTGCTACAGAAGCACAATATTGTAAGATGTACAATTATGTAATATTTTAATTATTCACATAATGTTCGGTTAATGAGTCCTAAACGGATCGTGATTTATTTTCAAGCATGCGGTGCAGTTAGTTAGTTAGTTAGTTTATTTTTATTTTGGTCATTTGTTAAATAAAATACAGTTGCATATACAGTAGCCTACAACTTAGTCAACAAGGTGACTATTTGGCCGAAAAGGTTAGGGCTGAAGCTGAAGCTTATATTGCCCACCTTATCACAAAAATTAAAATATATATTTATATGATTTTTCTTTTTTTTAAATCCCATGATTTTGCAACCCATTTTTTCAACCAGTTTCAATTATCTAATGTAATCTTGGGCGCTACACTTCCTCTGCCAATATATGTATATAAAATAGAATAAAAGTACACAGTATATGAATATACAAAGAAAATGAGCTGTCACAAGGCTTCAAATATTACATTTCAGAGCTAAACCAAACCAGAAAAAAACAAAAAGTGTACCCGGCCCGCCGTATAAAGACAGCCTGTATTTAACACATTAACAGCAACCTCTAATCTACTCAGAGCGGAGGACGTATCATTATAAACACACAGCCCCCTAGCCTCCAGTGTCCCCCCCACCCCTTTTCCCACAGTGGAGCCAAGGGCATCAGGCGACAAATAGGCTTTCAATAGAAAGCATTATCGTGACTCAGACAAATACTGTATGTTTTCTTATATACACATACACGCACGCACACATACATACACGCACGCATGCACGCACGTATGTTTTTGGTTTGTGGTACATTACATATTATGTAATGTACCATTCTTGTGAATGCTACAGCTCAAGCATTTCTTCAAATTGGGCTCAATGATGAACTGATTAGATTTTGGTGAACAACCTTTATGTATACCATGTATGCAGGAACACGGGCCAAGGTGGTGACCCCAGATGGCGACAGGGAGGAGTTTGACATCCTGGCTGGGGTAATGCAAGGAGACACTCTAGCCCCCTTCCTCTTTGTCATAGTCCTGGACCACGCACTCAGGAAGGCCATCAATGGACGAGAGCAGGATCTTGGCCTCACTCTTACACCAAGGAGGTCAAGAAGACACCCTGCAGTAGTCCTGACAGACCTAGACTACGCGGATGACATCAGCCTGCTCTCCGACGACATGAAGCAAGCACAGGAGCTCTTGAGCAGAGTGGATTCAGAGTGTGCCAAGGTTGGCCTTCGGCTGAATGCCAAGAAAACTGAGGTGATCACCTATAACATCCAAACGGAACATCCACCTCTCACAACAACAGGAGGCACCGCTCTGAAGGAAGTCAATGACATCAAGTACCTGGGCTCATGGGTAAACTCAACGGAGCAAGATCTAAAAGTGAGGAAGCTCTTGAATGGAGGGCCCTCAATGGCATGGCCAGTGTATGGAACTCCAACCTCCCCCGACAAATCAAACTCAGCTTCTTCTACGCGACGGTAGAATCTGTTCTATTATGGCAGTGAATGCTGGACCCTGAAGCCAACTCTGCAGAAGGCACTAGACGGGTGCTACACCAGAATGTTACGCGTATTGCTCAACATCAGCAAGAGTACACATGTTACCAACGAGAATCTGTAAGCTTAGCTGGAATATTCAGGGTGAGCGACAAAATAGCAGCCAGGAGAATAAGACTTGCAGGACACTGCCAAAGACACCAGGAGCTGCCAGCCAGCAAACTGGTGCTGTGGGAACCAACACATGGGCATCGGTCACAAGGACGTCCCATACTAACATATGTGGATGTACTCAAGAAAGATGCAGGAGCGCAAAGCACCAACGAGCTGGCCGGATATATGGAGAACCGGGATGACTGGAAGCGACGATGGAAGGCTCGTCTGAGGACGACCTAGAGAGAGAGATTCCATACATTCCATAGAGCTAGACCATATGGGCATATGACATCAACAACTTGCGACAGGAGCAGTTCCTATAAGTGAAAGATTCTCGCATTATTTGCAAGTACTGTGCATGCCCTGTCGTCCACCATGAGTCTGAACAGGGTCCTGTGTTACTTTAGATCAACAGCACAGCCTTGCTTCCTTCTTGGCAGACACATCTCTTGTTCTGCTCAAATAAAACCTCATTTACATTTCACTAATCTGCTCTGGGAGCTTATTCCGCAACAGACCATGTTCCACAGAAAGACAACCCCCCCCCCACCAAACCCCCTAGTTCTGTGTCTGTATGTTATGTAGTCTTCTCCATTTGGTTTGATAACATTTTATTGTATTTGCTGATCAACCTGAGTCTAACTCATCGTTATCTGTTTAAAGCAGGGGTTCTCAACCTTTTTGGCTTTTTTCCAGACCCGGAAATGCTTTGGCCATGTCTCGCACCCCCGGCTGGCCATGTCTCACACCCCCGGCTGGCCATGTCTCACACCCCCGGCTGGCCATGTCTCACACCCCCGGCTGGCCATGTCTCACACCCCCGGCTGGCCATGTCTCACACCCCCGGCTGGCCATGTCTCACACCCCCGGCTGGCCATGTCTCACACCCCCGGCTGGCCATGTCTCACACCCCCGGCTGGCCATGTCTCACACCCCCGGCTGGCCATGTCTCACACCCCCGGCTGGCCATGTCTTGCGTGAGATTTGGATGAAATCTGTGCGACTAATATAAACATGTGTTTTGCAGAAATCGGCCTCATGGTGGCGCTATAACCGGCAGATGTGTTGGGATGCAGGGAAAATGTTTTTCCATGGCCTCTAGGGAGTGTGCATACAAAGTTGTACACAGATCAATGCAGTTATAGGTAAAAACAGGAATTGCCCATGATATAGCGCCACCGTGAGCCTGATTTGGAAAGAAATGAGTGCCATGTCGTCCTCGGCCTAGTGGAAATGTGCGTGTATAATGTCACGGAAATTGCACACTGTTTGTGATTTGTGGCGAGGGCGACTGTGGCTCAAGAGGTAGAGCAGGTCGTCCAATGATCCATGGGTCGGCGGTTCGAATCCCGGCTCCTCCTGTCTACATGTCGAAGTGTCCTTGGGCAAGACATTGAACCCCAAATTGCTCCCGATGTGCTGGTTGGTACCTTGCATGGCTTCCGCAGCAATCGGTGTATGAATGTGTGTGTGAATGGGTGAATGTAATGCACAATCTATGTAAAGCGCCTTGGATAAAGGCGCTATATAAATGCACCATTTACCATTTATTTACCATTTTTGTTTGAAACGGACCAATCATGTGAGCTTTGGAAGCCAATCTTAGCCAATCAGGATGGAAGATGGGAAATGGTGCAGATCCGTGTTGATCACATGACTATGGAGATAGTGTATACCGAATTGTGTGATGTATGGATAAAATGTGTACGAGTAATCTACAGAAATGTGTTTGCCAAAATCGGCCTCATGGTGGCGCTATAACAGGCCGTTATGGAATATTTGGGGCAGAGGTTCATTGTTGGCATCCAGGGAGTGTGTATGCAAAGTTTGGCATGGATCGGGCCAACGGTGCCGGAGATTAGCTGGTAACAGACGGACGGAAGGGCGGACGGACACACACACACACACGGACGGAGTGCAAAACATACTCTCTCCCCATGCCTTCGGCCTGGTGGAGAAAATAAACATTTCAAAGTGAACAAGTACAGCTGGATCTCAAATTAATCCTTACAAGTCTTTTAAATCGTTCAAGTGAAATCAAGTTCTTCATGCATCATTACTATGCACCTATGTAGACAGTTCCACATAGGAACTGTCTACATAGGTGCATAGTAATGAAAGCTTGTTTTACCCAGTTCGGAATTAACGCATGTGATGATGGCCAGTTTTGGGATGTAATAGGCTGTAAGGCTTTGTAGATTAAAACAGTGCAGTGCTGTTCTCGTCTCTTAGCCAATGATTGCTATGGTTTTTTTCCACCAGGAACGGTCCATGGCCACCTCATGGTCTATGCCGTGCTTTCACACACTTTCACACAAACACTGTCGTCCAAGTCTAAATCTAACTATTTTGTATTTGTATTTGTGCGTGCGTGCGTGCGTGCGTGCGTGCGTGCGTGCGTGCGTGCGTGCGTGCGTGCGTGCGTGCGTGCGTGCGTGATCTCTGTAGTCATGTGATCAAGACGAGTCTGTTGGATTTCTCAGATTCTACACTGATTGGCTAACATTACAAGTTTTCAGGAGTGGCCCGTTTCGTTCAAAATGCTGCACATGTCCTGCTCATCCAGAATTCTATCCTCAGAGATGCTATGAGTGACCTGGCTCTTCATTTCCTCAACAAAATGAAGAAAATTGTTATAAACAAACAAACAAAAAAACATTTTGCCAAACACAGTCCTATCCTCCTGGTGGAGACCTGTGCCCAGAAGGGCACTTTTTCTAGTTGCGGAAGTCAACTGGCAGGATTTTTCACACACTCATTGCTCATTTGGAAGCGCCACACTCGCTCACTCAGCTAAGGTAAACACAAAACAATGCCCTGAGTCACATGAGTCCCTGCAAATAAGACCATCTGTCAAACAGAATGTAATGCTACTGCCATGCCCACACAAAGTATTGATTTTGGCCACTAGGCCTATATTTTCTAATCACTCCTTTCCTAAATGCACGAACCACATAATATGTACATATCTGTAGTAGAATATTATTCTACTACAGATATGGCACAGGTAGTGTGTTTGGTGGAACATTCAAGGTTGTTTTCCTGATCTCACTCAGCTCTCCTGACCTCAGGACGTTCCTTCCATAGGTTTAATTTGACCTGACAAAGCCAACTCAGATGGTGACAACTCATGACAATAAACACACTTTTTGGGCCGAACCAATAATTAGAAAGAAGAAAAAAAGGGCAGGATACAACACTTTTTGTTGTTGTTTTTCTTCTTTCTAATTATAATGATTTGCCACTATCCTAGGTGGCTTTGTCCGAGGCTTACAGGTCTTTAAATAAATACTTTCTGAAACGTCTATAAAAATTAATGATAAATTATCTTCCGGGCCGCTCGTCGTCATGAAAGGGGGCGGGACTGCGATACTCTACAGTATATCACCTCTTTCTCAGCAGGCAAACAGGCCTGGGAATAAAGAAGGTAACAATAGTGCTCGCTACTCGAGCCCACAATACATATAACTAGAAAAAGTGCCCTTCTGGGCACAGGTCTCCACCAGGAGGATAGGACTGTGTGAGATGTTTGGCAAAATATTTAGGAGTAATATAAACATGTTTTTTTGTTGTTTTTTTGCAACAATTTTCTTCATTTTGTTGAGGAAATGCAGAGCCAGATCACTCATAGCATGAGGATAGAATTCTGGATGAGCAGGACATGTGCAGCATTTCGTACAAAACGGGCCACTCCTGAAAACTTTGGAAGGCAATGTTAGCCAATCAGTGTAGAATCTGAGAAATCCAACAGACTCGTCTTGATCACATGACTACAGAGATCATGTGTACCGATTTGCGTGACATTTGGATGAAATCTGTGCGACTGTGCAATGTGTTTTGCAGAAATCGGCCTCATGGTGGCGCTATAACCGGCAGATGTGGAGGGATGCAGGGACAATGTTTTTCCATGGCCTCTAGGGAGTGCGCATACATAAGTTGTATACAGATCGATGCAGTTATAGCTAAAAACAGGAATTGGCCTGTTATAGCGCCACCTTGAGGCTGATTTGGGGAAGAAATGAGTGGCATGTCATCCTCGGCCTAGTGGAAATGTGCGTGTATAATTTCACGGAAATTGCACACTGTGTTTGTGATTTGTGGCATTTTGTTCGAAACGGACCAATCATGTGAGCTTTGGAAGGCAATCTTAGCCAATCAGGATGGAAGATGGGAAATGGTGCAGATCCGTGTTGATCACATGATACACTAGATAGTGTATACCGAATTGTGTGATGTATGGATAAAATGTGTACGAGTAATCTACAGAAATGTGTTTTGCCTAAATGGGCCTCATGGTGGCGCTATAACAGGCCGTTGAGGAATATTTGGGGCAGAGGTTCGTCGTTGGCATCCAGGGAGTGTGTGTGCAAAGTTTGGCATGGATCGGGCCAACGGTGGCAGAGATTAGCTGGTAACAGACGGACGGAAGGAAGGACGGACGCACACACACACACACGGACGGAGTGCAAAACATACTCTCTCCCCATGCCTTCGGCCTGGTGGAGACAATAACTGGATGTTACTGGATGTAAAGTAAAGATTACTGCTGGGCCGTTATCGGCATTAACATGCTGCGTTAACGCGAGACTCTTATCGCACGATAAAAAACAATATCGCCGTTAATCTATTCTCAAAGTTGGGTCTGGGAGCTGGGTCTCTGTAAAGTGCCTTGCAAACGTGAAGTGAGGAATGCAGGCGTTGTTGCCTGGATCAACACAGGTCTCCTCCAGGTCTGTTGAAGAGGGGCGCAACAACGCAAGCGTAGAAAAAAAAGCCAGGTCTGGTGAGTCGCGGGCGTGTGCACGTAACGAGCACGCGCGCAACAAATTCACGGGACCGTGATCGCGTAAATACGCTTGCGTTGTCGCACTGCTCCGAGCAAAAACGCAGGTCTCATTGAAAATGAACTATAGGCGCGTTTTATCGCTCCCCGTTTGCAAGGCCCTTAACTGCGAGTGTAGCCTTAGCCTACTACAAATGGAACCAAAGGACCCTTTTCTAAAAAATAAACTCTGTACAAATCTGTACAAATGGACTAGACTACCCCGCACTGACCTCCGTCCGTGGGGACCCCCCTTATCCGCGGAACCCCACACAGACTACTGCGGAGGCGTGGACCCCCACAGAGGTCGGCACAGGGTTCCCCGCGGATGTCAGCGCGGGGGTCCCCGTGGAGGTCAGCCCCGGGGGTCCGGGATAGTCTGCGTGGGGGTCCGCAATAGTCTGCGTGGGGGTCCGCAGATATGGGGGTCCCTGCGGAGGTCAGTGCGTTTCTTTAATATTTTAAAGAAACTTTACAGATAAACAAGTCCAAAGTAGCTTATAATGACTAGACTTGGCAACACTGTGAACAGTTCCACCAGCTCACAATATGAAATATAAGGTATTAATAGGCTAGTTGTATTGTTAATATCCATAATTAGGTCCGGGTCGGGGTCGGCTCGCCAGGTACCAGCCGGTACCAGAACCGTCCAAAGGGAAATCCTTTCAAGGACAGGTATCCAAATCAGTCTTTTGTTCAAAAATCACACAGTACAACATTAAATAAAATAAAACTATCAATTAATGAGTAAAGAGTTTGATTTGATCAAGATCGACCTCTTTAATCATTTTTCCATTAACAGTTTCTATCATGCATGCTTTGTCTTGGAAAATAAAAGTATTTTATAATAGTTCAAAAGTTCAAACATAAATCAAATGCTTTTCAATACAAACTCAAATAACTCAAACAGTTAACCAGTTGATCCAAATGAAAATGACACCAAGCCTAAATAACTTAGCCTGGTTAATAAACCAGACCGAATCAGCCGTTGGCAAAAAAAAGTTGCCTACCAGCGGATTACGGTCTGGCGAGGCTCAGTAGCACGCCTCTTTCCTACAGCAGAGAACAGGTCGGACCAATCGGGACACGGTATGCAATATAGGCGGGCTTTGGTACAGTGACGTTCAATGCTTGAGACTTTTGACTGACAGTAGCTCTGACCAATTGCGTCAAAGAGAAAATGTTCCCCGGGAAATGAAATCCAAGTGGAGCCAGCCCAGACTGATATACCGCGACAGTGTTGTGTGATATTAGTCTGGCTTATTAGCCAGGCTATAAATAACTCACCGGGGAGTTAAAGGTATATTCAGTGATTTCACTTAATTCAAATATCACTTATTTTTGTTTTGTTGTGATAATCCTCCCTACTATAGAGTGTGCTGACCATATAAGGAGTTCCTCCCTGTCCCCAGTTAACCCCTGGGGGTCAAAAAACCTTAGGTTTCGTTTTTGGCTAGGTGGCCCAGCCTTCATCCAATCAGGATAGAGAGGGGCCTTCCGCCAATCATGATCAAGCGGGGGCGGGCCTTGGTGCGTACATGTCCACATCTTGTTACCGGGGCAGACCGGGGGGTTTTCCAAATCACCGAAATCACTGAATGCTCCTTTAACTGATGTCACCTTTATACTGCTGTGATTGACAGGTTGACATGGGTTGCCATTTTTGGGTTGCCATGTTGGCTGGGTTACATAAATGTCAGCAAATGCTGGTCCGAGGCTCAAATGCTGAATAAATAATGGTCCTTGATGTGAAAAAGGTTGAAAACCACTGTTATAGTATATCAGAGGCAGGATATATCTGTAATATAGTTACAGACTGCCCTGCGACTCAAAGGTCACAACACAAGTAAAATCCTTGTGACAGTAGTAGCTAGCCTCCATGAGAATGGTCTGCCGTCCTCCAGGCGGTAAACTGTGCTGGGTCATTTCAGTGGTGGAAAGTAACTAAATACATTTACTTAAAGCTGATATAGACAAGGTCACTTCAGGCTATGGGATTGTTGTTGCTGCTGGGAGGGACGCTATGGATATTGCACTCGTATGGCTAAATATGACTGAATTATGAATTTCTGCAACAATGACATTGAGTTGACATGTTTTTTAAGGGTAACTGTAGCATAATCGCAATATCACACGACTGACACGACGAGTCCCTCAAATGAGGAAGTAGCAGAGGAGGAGACTCACTGGCTCTCAATTCAATTCTCTTTTATTTGTAATCGTTCATATAAAACATATATTGCCCCTCAAATGCCCCAGCCATTACAGCATCGTTCATGTGAACTACTCTGTCCACGGTTATTCATTGCAATGAAGAAATATCGCTATGATGATCCGTGACAGCTGTCACCGTTGGCGAGCACGGGTTGAATGCATGCTTCAAGCCGGCCGGCTGTTCGGGCAGGCAGTCGCCGCGGCGGTGACAAACCATGACATGATACTATTACTCACTTCCACTTCCACCATTTCAACAAATAAGCACATACAACCCACTCCACATGAACGATCATATTGATGTAACCAGGAGATTTTATGGGGGGGTCGGGGTCCGACGTTCTGTGACTTCTAGGATCCTCCGAGTTCTTAGGGGTGTTGGCTGCTGGTGTTTTCAAACCACCCAACCATGCGCTACACATAGCGATTCTCATAATTTCAATAGGCTTACATATTAAATCATAAACATACTATTTCACATGAACAATGTTGATGAAACTAAGATATGGGGATAATATTATACATTGCAATGAAATCGCATCGTGTTTTCATTATAATACTGCTGGGTTGAACACACCGTCACAGCCGCGCGCTGCAATTGGCTAAAAGTTTAAATCCCCCCCGACTAGTAAACTCTAGTGGATATAAACAGTCCATTCAGCCAGAGGGGGCTGAACACCTCAGCATCAAAATATAGGGAAAGATAGAGGGAAAAAAGGCCAAAAAAATAAATGTATATATATTTAAAATGTTGGCTGAAAACTTGTCTATATCACCTTTAAGTACTGTACTTAAGTGCAATTTTGAAGTATTTGCACTTTACTTGAGTATTGCCAATTTCCAGTACCAATACTTTGACTCTTTAATCTACTGCACTATATTCAATTCAATTCAATTCAAAGGGCTTTATTGGCATGAGAAAACGTATACGTTTACATTGCCAAAGCAAAAGGCACAATACAACAATACAGCAATACAATCAAAACAAAATGATGTACATTTGAAAGTCAGAATCTTCAATAAATCAATTTCTATGTACCAAGATCACTCAATGCAGATAGTGCAGGAATACACACAATGATTAGTCTTTAGGGTGGTTGTGTTCCATTTGATATCCTTCTCCTATAGCATCTCACAAATCTTGCTGCTGTGTGCATTGTTGTACTTCGCCCAGCAGATATGGGAGTTTTTTGTCATTAGTCCCTAAATGCTTAGTTTTCAAAATCTCCGTGGGTGATTGTAATCTGTGGGAAGTATGTGTATCTGATGTCTTACAGTGGACAGATGGTTAGGAAGTGTAGCTCGGTTTCCACTTAATTTCAGGGGCAAATATTGTAATTTTATTCCACCACATTTATTTGAATAGGCTTTAGTTACTCATTACTATAGAGTTTGATTATTATGACAAAACAGCTCTATATACATTTCGGCCATTTGAAAATAGCCGATCAAGCTCACAATGCATCGCGATGTGACGCATCGTGAGCTTGTAGATCGGCTATTTTCAAAAGAGTTTAATACATTTGAAAACTTGAAATCGGAACTTCTGCAAAATGAGTACTTTTACTTTTGTTACTTTTGATGTCAATGTACTTGTGCTTTTACTCAAGTACATTTTGAATTCCGAACTTTTACTTGTAACGGAGTATTACCACATTGCAGTATTGTTACTTTTACTTAAATAGAGAATGTGAGTACTTTTTGCACGCCACACTGGGTAATTTATCCTGACCCTGACAAGGTGTGGAAGAGAGGAGAGCTTGGCTCTGCTGGACACTGTGCTGTGTAATCCCATTAGCGGTGGGGGAGAGGAAGGCATGCTAGGTAGCACTAATACACTGCAGGGTTTAGCACCAACACTGAGCTCACATGCCACTCCACTCCGCCGCAGTCAACAGTCTGGAGTGCACCGACTCTACGTGATTCTCTCATTACATTATATTGCACTTGCAGAGTATGACAGAGTACAGCATCTTGTGGGTCTGGTCCACAACATTTGCTACACCACCAAGATACCCATGTACCTGTCTAAATACTTCCTTAATGTCAACAAAGTCCACACCCACAACACTAGAGGGAGTTCAGCAAACCATGTGCAACCCAGATTCGGCACAAACAAGGGACTAAATTATTTTCGCTCCTATGCCACCAAAATGTGGAACGCCCTACCAACAGTCATTAAGACATGTGAATCCCTTGACTCCTTCAAAACCGCCCTTAAAGGGCACCTACGGAGGATGGCTGCAATTCGAACTGGCCCCGGAAAAGTTTGAGTCCCCCCACCCCCTTTCCCCTTACTGTATATATCTTTTTTTCCCTTTATACCTCCTTATAATGATGATTTCCTGTTTTTTTGAGTGGTGCAAACCACTCCAATAACCAGCTTTGTCTGTATCTATGTGTCTATGTGTCTATGTATACCTGTACGTGGGACCCATAAAAATGAGCATGGTTACTATGGTCACTGACATTACGTCAGACCACAGCTGATCGAATCCCGGCTCCTCCTGTCTACATGTCGAAGTGTCCTTGGGCAAGACACTGAACCCCAAATTGCTCCCGATGTGCTGGTTGGTACCTTGCATGGCTTCCGCTGCAATCGGTGTATGAATGTGTGTGTGAATGGGTGAATGTAATGCACAATCTATGTAAAGCGCCTTGGATAAAGGCGCTATATAAATGCACCATTTACCATTTATCAGGAACTTGTAAAATGTTCTGCAGTAATATCAAGTATACCGTGAGTCATAGACAATCATACATACCACAATGGTCCTTTAATGACAGATTACAGAGAGGGTACAGGGAGCTATTTCACCCTACTTGCATCACCATATGACGTTCAACTGCGCCAGTTAACAGCACTTGAGTACAGTCATACAGACTGTACTCAAGTGCTGTTAACTGGGAGCAAGTTCATGTGCTTCGACAAACAAATAGAAAAGACAACAATGCAGATCTGGAAGGACTGCAATTTGCAAAGCAGGATCAGTATCTACTGAGGGTATTACTGGTGGCATCCAAAAAAGCCTTAACAAAAAAGTGGCTTACAAATGATATGAACTATAAATGATTGATTTAATTTATAGTATATTTATTATGGAGAGAATTACATTCAGCTTTAGAGGTCAGGTTGAAGTCTTCACAGATAACTGGTTTAGATGGATTACTCATGTCTCTACCATAAGACCTGATTTTGTTTAAATTCAGTTAAATCTGTTTAACCTGTAGAAGCGGATGCACCTGTTTGAGGTACTTATGTATTATGATGATATGATCATCAATAGAGAAGAGAGGCAGATATCTCCCCTTGTGTGTATTGTACATATATTGTCTTGTTTTGTTTTGTTTCTGTTGTATGTATTGTCAATTGTCATAGTCGTTTCATTTACATGATGATTAAAATTCAATAAAAAGTAAATTGAAAAAAATAAAATAAAATAAAGAAATTAAACTAAAATACAATAATTGCATGCTTGTTGAATACGTTGACGTGCCTCTTTGAGAACGACAGTGATGCAAAGTGATGCCTGCTTTTTATCGAAACCTGACATCTAAACCATTGAGCGGTTTTAAAACCTTGGTGAGCATACAGACCCCCACAATATGTAACATATGTAATGTGTTTTTAGATCGTTTTGAAATTTGTCTTAGCTTATTATTTGTAAACCTATACCTTTTGTTTTTTCTTTTCCTGATCTTATTGTGATGTTTTTCTACAGTATATGATATTGTATTACTCGAGTCACTGAGTGAATTAGTTGAATTACTCAGTGTAATTTCGAGAATAAATAAAACTTGAATGAATATAGCATCACGTACAGTATGTTTATTAGGTGGGGGACACCTGGAAAAAGCCAGACCTGCATTATATCCAACATTATCTACAATCTCTGTCTCAGCTTTTGGAACAACATAGTGCAGTGGACCAGAATTACAAGCAGAGCTGCTCCCAATGCCTCAAATAACTATCGCCTCCCCTCACTTGGGCTATGATCTCCACTGCCTCTGCATCTTTCTCAACTCCCGCTCCCTACCACCACGCTCTCTTTCTCTGTCCCTCTCTCTTTCTTTCTCAAGCTCGCAGCCCCTCTACTGAGCTCTGGCCCTATGAAAACAAAGTGAATAATTTATGACTGTACAGAGCTGTGTGTGTGGAGCCGACATTCTATGTATGTACATAACTAAAGCGTCCACTCGCCTTTTAAAGGGCCATGGCTATAGACGAATTCAGAAACGGGTCTCATTGTCGCAGCAAACATATTTCTTGTAGACATATCTGCGGTGTAAACTCGCAGGTCTTCTACTACATTGAATGGTAGAGTGACTGATGTTAGTCTGCTCAAACGTTACTCTTTTACCTGCTTTTTACTAACACTAACTTTACAAAGATGCCCAGACAATCGGGGTGAACCTGTGCAGTTTATGGCTGCTCCAACAGTAGTGGCAACATTCAACTTTGGAAAACATTTGACATTTGGAATGTCAAAAAATACTGCTGTACTTTATACCTCGTACCAGCCGCGGAGAGTTCTTAAAACGGCAGTGCAGGGTGCCCTCCACTGCCGATGTTTCAGCATCTTGTTTCAACATTTCAGCATGATCAATGATCATAAAGAATTAAATTGTTTCAGCAATAATAGAGTAATTGTGGCGGTACCGTTCAGTGCATGAGGAAAGTGTTTCTCCTTACAACGGTGCGGCTGAACTCGACTGGCTGAACTCGACATTATCGCCATCACATTTGCGCCTGCATTGATGCTATGGACGGCTTGAGCGGCGGCTCGGCAGCAGAACAAAGGCCACCTTATTAGCATTTGAATACCTGTTCGGCCCCCCCCAGTGGACCAAGCACCCCCCCCCCCCCCCCCCCCCCCCGTAAAGTTGTGTCCCTACGTGACAAAATGACCAGGGGGAGGGGAGCGTCAGTGGGTGCTATTTGGCTACCTATTGTGTCAGTGGGTGCTTCATCCCTCAAGCACTCCCGGACTCGACGCCGCTGCCTCGTACTTTAAATGCCTAGTATGAGGTATAAAGTACAGCAGCCTTGTGTTCATATACGTTTGCTGTGACCATGAGACCCGTTTCTGAATTTGTCTATACCTGTGCAGTGTGCATTGAGGGTCGTTCACATGACCACGGTCAGAGCTAACGTCCAGCCCTCAGCATCGCAACTGTACCTGCTCCACACGCACGCACGCACACACGCACACACACGGCACAGACCCTAATTTGAAAATGATTAGTCTAGGGACCCTTAGAAAAAAAAGAGAAAAAAATCTAAATTATCCAAAATGATGTCCAGGGACCCTTTTTCTGAAAAAAACGTATGTTACTACTGTACAGTATATAGCTAAAATCTAAAATGACACAGACAGAGGGTTGCAGTGACCGTGTCACACTCCGCCTGTCCGCCTGGTAGAGCACGTTATATGGCTCACATGCACTACGGTTGGCCTGGCACTAACCCTGCAAGACCCGTAGATATATTTATACTTGCAAAAAAGAGATTTCAATCTTTGTCATGCCAGCAATGTTCTGGCCACTCGTGGTAAGTTTATGTACATGGTTCAGGCTCCCAAATATGAGTATGCAGAGTCTACATCCAAGTCTACAACTGTATCCAAGTAATGGTTGGTAGCGGCTACTTTGAATAATTATCTTGGATGGCATTGTCCATATAAATCAAAAACACACTGGGTTTGAGCAAGCCCAGAAGTGTGTACATTTTCAAGCAAGCAAGCAAGAATACATTTTGTTTAGGAGTTCTGGAGAGCTCAGCTAGCACACGTCTATTCCATAGCTTGCTCTCTGTACAAGCCAGACCTAGACGTAATGGAATCAGTCAGCAAGGCACTAGTACCCTATTGCCTCTGTCCAGCCCATTTACTACTACCACTCCAGATCCTAAAGTGTATGGACGTATGAGTGAGCCTCGGGTCTGTACCTGGGACCGCGGACTAACAACAGAGACACTGTATTGCTAGTAAAACTCTCAAACTGGATATTTCTTACCACACACATAACAATATGTATGAAGATGGAGACACTCAAGAGCTATTGGAGGTATCATCTTTCTTTAGATCTAAGATTTACATCAGTGGTGTGTCAGAGATGGAGATGATGGAATGTTAGGTAAAGATAGCGACACGATAGCGATATATGCCGCAGCCCAAGTCTTTAGTGAAGAGGGCATCTTTAAATGAACCCGGGACCTTGAGTTAACAATCTCCACTCTGCATGCAAACTTGAAAACATAAGCTGTTTCAATCCATGTTTCCTTTTTAGATTTTCTCTTTTTCTATGTCTCTCCCTTTCTGTTTCTCTTTCCCAGGACCCGCGCACGCACACACACGCACACACACACACACACACACACACACACACACACACACACACACACACACACACACACACACACACACACACACACACACACACACACACACACACACACACACACACACACACACACACACACACACACACACACACACACACACACACACACACACACACACACACACTAAGCCAGATCATCAGGATTAGCCTCTCAGTGTAAACAAAATACTGCCTGGGCCATGCAGTCCCTGCAGCCACATGACAAGGGCCAAGGCCCCATACGAAAAATTAGCCATGCACTAAAAGCTTTCCGAATCAATCGACTACAGTAGCTGCTGCAGATCCCAATGCCACCGTGTCTGTCCTGCAACAGTCTGGCTGACACTGCACAGTCGCGCACGCACACGCGTGCGCAAGCACTCGCACAGTCGCGCACGCACGCGCACACACACACACACACACACACACACACACACACACACACACACACACACACACACACACACACACACACACACACACACACACACACACACACACACACACACACACACACACACACACACACACACACACACACACACCTGTGTTTGTATGTAAATAAACACAATACACACATGCGCAACTGATGCAATACACTCACATGCACCACACACAGACAGCTGATGCACTTGCATATTCTAGGGCACATTGCAAGGTCATGGTAATGTCACACTTTATGAGTTATAATATGAATAGAATATTGGTTTTGATGTGGATATACAGCTCCATCTCAATGAATTTGAATATTGTGTAAAAGTTCATTTTCTTCCATAATATAATTCAAAAAGTGAAACTTTCATATATTCTCAATTAATTGTGCAAAAAGTGAAGTATTTAGAACCTTTTTTGTTTTAATCTTGATGATTATGGCGTACAGCTCATGAAAATCTAAAAATCTTATCTCAATGAATTAGAATATTTTACGAGACCACTAAAACAAATATTTTTTTAAACAAGAAATGTCGACCAGTATATTAATGTATGCAGTTAATACTTGGTCTGGGCTACTTTTGAACAAATTATTTCATCAATGGGGTGTGGCATGGAGGTGATCAGCCTGTGGCACTGTTGAGGTGTTATGGAAGCCCAGGTTTGCCGTAAATTAATTTGTAGTGTTCAGTCTTATGTCTCACACCTTTCCTCTTGACAATACATCTGGCCTGACCTGAACCCCACAGAAAATCTACTGTGGGGTTCAGGTCAGGCCAGTTGGCTGGTCAGTTAAGCAAAGCAATGCCATGGTCAGTACACCAGTTACTAGTAGTTTTGGCTCAGTGGGCAGGTTCCAAGTGCTGCTGGAGAAGGAAGATCAGCATCAACATAAAGCTTGTCAATGTACGGAGGCACACAGTGCTGTAAAATATCATAATAGATGGTTGTGTTGATACTCTGGACATGACAAAACACAGTGATGATTTAGGCCATGTTGCTGGTGTTGATCCACTGACAGTGAAAACAACTAGGTTGTATTGTCAAGAGGAAAGGTGTGAGACATAAGACCAACAATACAAATTAATTTACGGCTGTTATCAAAGCAAACCTGGGCTTCCATAACACCACAACAGTGCCACAGCACCTCCATGCCATATATGCCCCATTGATGAAATAATTTGTTCAAAAGTAGCCCAGACCAAGTATTAACTGCATATATTAATATACTTTTCAGATGGTCGACATTTCTCATTTAAAAAATATTTTTTAGTGGTCTCGTAAAATATTCTAATTAATTGAGTTATGCTTTTTTGATTTTCATGAGCTGTACACCATAATCATCAACATTAAAACAAAAAAAGGTTTTAAATACTTCACTTTATGCACAATTAATTGACAATATATGAAAGTTTCACTTTTCGAATTATATTACGGAAGAAAACAAACTTTTACACAATATTCTAATTCATTGAGATGGAGCTGTAGGTATGGGGAAAAGACAGACTTACAGTACAAAGTACAGTACAGTACCATCCTTTTGCTTTTTGCTATTACCACACATTCAGACAATACTTTAGCAGCTGCTATTCTTCTCCACACATTCCCACGGCGTTGACTAACGTCAATAGTTTGACGTTAACCACTTAGTCCCTATGTTATACTTATGTTATCCAAAAATAGTAAATGTCAAGCTCACAATGTGTCTCATTGGAATGTGCTGTGAACTTAACACTGCCACAATACAGAGGGGCAGAGAGACTGCAGGCACACGGAACAGACATACATTTAGTTTAGTAACAACAACTTAAATCACGCTGATTTGCATGCACAGGCATGCACACACACCAGACACAGAGAGACAGATTGAAGTTACTGCATCAGACAATATTATTATTGGGGACCATAATTAATTATTAAGACCATAATTTATGCCACCCAAGAGAAATCATGTTGTCCAAAAGGTTTTTGTTGCTGTTATTGTTTATTAATGCCCCCATCAGGAGTGGCACTTTTGTCTGCACAGTACAAAGAAAATAAAGGCTTTCTATTCTGTCAGACTCAAACAGTTGCGTTTATTCTCTCTGAACTCTGAGCTCCATTACTCAAAATATGCAGCTTTGATATGCAGACAGGTTTACACTCCATTTTTACAACATCTAATCTAAAAACACATTATCAACTCATACGCCTACACCTAGTAGTAATGCTTCTAATGAACGCAATCCTGCCATGACATACCCATCATTTTAACCAGATATCACAATATTTACTACGTGCAAGTGCATGTGTCAAACAACATGCTTGGTGGGTTGCTTTGTAGCCGTTATTTACATTCATGGCCTAATTTGTGTTCCAAATCTGGCCCAGCCTGCCCTGTACAAACATAATTGAGCATAGCATTTCCCCACTGCAATGCTCTGTGCCTTTTCTTACAGGCGTACAGTGCCTTTTCATACATGTGTACAACAGCAAAACATTGTCATCACATGCACCACGCACACAAAATAATGGAGGGAGGTAAGCGCTTTTTCATCTGTTCATTAAGAAAAGCAATCTAATTAGAAATTGTAATAATCCAACTAGCTAGATCGTGGGACACAGTAGGATCCACACTGTGGGTTCCACACCACACCAATACACCATTGGCATCTACATGGCTGGGAAGATCATGGGCATGTCCACCCCCCCCCCATCACTCCCCAGGCCATCTTTGAACAAGCAGTGTTGAGACAAGCTCGGAATATTATATCTGACCCCTTGCATGTGTTGTACAGAGAGTACGAGCTAATGCATCCACGGTATGAGTATAACAGATGTAAACACTCTTTTGTTCCCCTGTCAATCAAAATGCTCAATCAGAGATCGCCGAATGCACTTTACTGACTGAAAGCACTTTATTGACTAGTTGCACTTTACCAAGGGAATGTGTGCAATATCTCTGTTTTGTGTATGTTGGGTGTTTCATGGTGTTTTTTCTTTTCGTATGTGAACGTGTCTGTTATTTGTATGCAGCTGTGACTCTGTCTCCAAGACAAATTTCTCCCAAGGGAGACAAATAAAGATAACCTTGAACCTTGAACAGTATACTATCAATATTACGCCCTATTCACTACAATTACATGCAGGGGACCTCTGGTAATAATACATTTTTAAATCTCGAAAGATGCTTAGATAGATTACATGCATGGTAGCATGCAGTAAGGAAATGTTTTCAACAGTCTCAAACACCTAGGACTCCAATTTTGTCTCCGACTTTACCCGCAGCGCGGCCCGCAATTCAGCCGCTGCCGAAAATTACGAATATAGGAGCTTTCTCTGTCCCTTAATGGTATTTTCGTCCAGCATCACCCGCTATCTTCTTTGCCGACACCGGTATTTGCGCCTAGAGGTGTGGTCATGGGCGTGTTGGCACGCTTTCCCCTAAATTGCTATTTTGGTCACACACATTTGGGAAAGCGATAGTGGCATTTAAAAGCACCCGTAAGCCATGCCAAATTAGTTTGGTAAAGAGCGGCCACCGCACGCTTCAATGGAGATGTCCAGGCACAGACTAGTCAGGCTGCCTCATCTCTCCAATATTCATATTGCATCTCTTTGTTATTTTCCTATAATCAGCTGAAGTGAGTGCCTGCCACTTCCTTGTGTCCATTGTGTTTATATAATTGTATAGTCAAAGAAGTAATTTGTGCCAGCCTGCCAGCCATTGTGCGGCTTGTGCCGCGTGCGTGATTCCATTTGCTCTTCAGTTCATCACCAGCGCAGCAAATGGTTTAATCCGACTTGCCGAACTTTCCATTTCGCTTCATACCGTTCCGTTCGATCTACACGCACGATCTGTATACCAAATGAAAGCCCTAGTCCTAGCCCGTAGTTTACATAGAACTTTGAAATTTAAAAAATGGGCTAGATTTGAGCGAGTTGTGACTCAATGAAAAGACGAGTGTTCTTGGCTCTTTGCGTGTGGAAAAAAAAAGAACGACACGGGGGGGCGGGGGGTGCAGCACAAGTGAGGCAGCAACGGGCTGAGGCTATGAAGCAATATAGCACTAACGGCCAACCAGGGCTCCAGACTAACTTTTTCACAGGTAGCACTGGTGCCACCTACCTTTTCATTTGGTAGCGCCACCACAAATTAGGTAGCACCATTTTTTTCTTTGTATAGCGTGGTATTAATACATGATCTTATCATGCCCCCACATCGGGCGCCATTTATTTATGTAGTGGTTTCCACCATTAAAGGTTTGAATCATAAAACCCCCTACAAAGGTCACTGTGTAAAAAACAGCAACCTACCTGGTTATACTTCAAAACACTGTAGATGGTTTCAACCCAACCCAAAGTCACTCAGTCAATAAAGGCAATACCTATTTATATTCCACACACAGAAAGTCAGTTTAAGGTTTTGAGTTGAAAATTAAATGCAGTCCAAACCTTTGGGATTAATAAAGTGACTATTTGTACAATATCTCCATTACCATTATCCAAATGAATTCCTTATTATAATATTTTTACATTTTGGAAAAAATCTTTTGCAATGTGAAATGCCACCGAATTCTTAATCATTTTCCTTGTCTTCATGGGCCAACTTGTGAAAGCTGTATGCTTTTATTGTGAAGGCAAAAGTTTCTGAATGCTCTCAGAGCCTACATATCTCCGCGTGCTGAAAATAGCTGATCTACAAGCTCACAACGCGTCGCGAACGCGACGCGTTGTGAGCTTGTAGATCAGCTATTTTCAGCACGGAACACTTTGTACGACGAAGAATAAATCAGGCATCAGTGCTCTTCACTCACTGGGAGGGAGATTAATGTCTTTTGTTGGCCGATCATCATGTATGGACACATAGGCTACCTCCTCGATGCAAACATAACAAGCTTTGGAAGCTATTTTTCGTGGCACATGTTTAATCAAACAACAAGTTTACCTCCTCACTCAGTGTTTGGGTCGGGAGTCGGCTGTCTGTGTAAATCATGCAGTTAGATATGCGGGCTGCGCGCTCCAGTGAAATTGTACAGCTGAGAAAGATTAGTTAATTTGTGTCGGATAAGATGCGTTCAGACCTGAATATATATTCGCCTCGGTTCGTCCAGTTTGTACCGCGGCAGGTCGCGCCGTGCCCGTTTGCGCAATTCTCGTCTTTGCATTGACTTTGTATGTAATCGCGCCGCTCTGACCATCCAAGTCTGAAGGGCTTATTGGTGGGTTTTTGTGAACGATCGTTCTTTGAACACTGGGCGTCAGGCGAACGTCCAATGTTTTTATCAATGGAACGGGCAAGCACTGCGGGATGTTTCCCCCCCCCCATCCTTCCATCAAGTCGCACCCGTGTGACCTCGTTATATTTTAACTCGCACTCGTACTCAAATTAAGTATCATATGCGACCTATTAAGTCGCACGCTGGAGCCCTGCGGCCAACGCATAAGGGATCTATTAAAGGCAATGAGACGTGGACTGGTGATTGGTCTAATTGTGTAACGCCCAAACCACACCTATGCGGGTAACGGAGGTGTTTAAGGGATTTAGACAGGTAACCAAAATACCAACTTTAGTGGGGGAACACCCTTTCCCCACTCCTAAATCCCCAAATAGTGGCTTTAGAAAGATGAGACAAAAATGGAGCCCTTAGTGTTAACACTGCAGCTATTATGGGATATCCTACATGTTGTCCCATAGCTACCATCCAGCAAATTGTATTGGGCCCTATGGGGTAGCCTATTAATAGTGATGTTAGGGCCTATAACTAGCGTCCAGACATTTTCCAATCAATATTTCTCAAAATCAGTGCACAAAAAAGCAGATGGAGTTATGTCAAAATTCAATAAATTCAAGTGAAATATAGACTTTGCTTATCCCATGCGGACCTCAGACCTCATGTAATTTCTAAATCACATTAGGCTTCCACGTAATATGAATCCTATGTGAATATAGGCCATTACAACAACAGAGTATTTGTGTCAGTGTTAAATATTGGCATTTAATTGCATTTATTTTTCTCGAGGGAGGAGAAATTCAGCACAGCTCTGAAACGATCACTGAATGCTCAAGGAGCACTGCCGGTGGCACTGAAACTGTACGGTCACACAGACAGACACCCACTGTCTAGGAGGTCACGAACAGCATGAGTTATGTAAGTGTCTGTGAGGAGTCCAGCCTTGACAGATTAGCATGCTAATGCTTAATAAGTCCTCATGCATCAGGGAGCAGGAGGCACCTACTGATCTCTTCAGAAATGCATGTAAGAATATACTCACTCTATATGCTATAGTCTATGGAGCGTCGCAGTCCCTCCCCCTTTCATGACGACGACAGGCCCGGAAAAGAATTTCCCATGCATTTTCCCCATAGAGTATTTATTTAAAGATCCGTAAGCCTCGGACAAAACCAACTCGGACCGTGACCAGTCATGACAATGGACACAATATTTTGGGCCAAACAAATAATTTAAAACAACAAAAAAGTGTTGTAAACTGCTCTTTTTTGTCTTTGTGCTGTGCTATCAGACGGAACCATCCATGGCAAAGGGCATTCAACTATTATGAAATGCTTAAACTAGATGTTTAGTGAACCAATGGTTAGCAAACTTCATGGCCTAGTTCTTACCTTAATGTTACATACAGTATACATACAATGTTGCTATACATACAAGTGGTTTTGTGAACATTATTTACAGGTATGGTGATCATTACAAGTCCAGTAGAGAAACCGACAGTTAAGTAACTAGGGGCAACTCATTTAGAGCTTTCCAGCAGCAACAATACAAGATTCACCCAAAACATAAGAAGAATATTGACAGTCTCTGTGTGTGCATGTGTGCATGTGGGTGGTTGAGCCAGACTCGGCTGGCTATGGTAGCATCCTTGATCCCCTCCCTGTATTAAGAGCTATGTTTCGGTGAGGAAATGATGCGGTGCATGGTGTGAAACGGGCCTAAATTGGCTGGCTGGCTTTGTATGGAACCCTCCCCGGGGAGCACCATTGATTATTAATGTGCAAGCGGCATCAAAGAGCCAGATGCTGCTACAGTACCCGCTACAGCAACACAAGAAGTCCACAGATACAGTACAATTCATCCAAAGCTCCACTTTTGTGTGATGAAGATGATGTCAGAGCAGACATTAAGTCATTTGTCGTCAGGGTGCAGATATTACCTGTGGAAAGGCCAGAGCTTCAAAGTGGCACAAACTTAAGAAAAAATTTACACTCCGTCTTCCACCTGATGATAATTCACTGAATCTTCATCTTGAAAAGACAAACTACCTTACATTTTGCCAGCTCCAGATTCCTCAGCCCAAGAAGTCACAGAAAACAAGTTCTATACATCACTCTCTGGAGGCCAAACCATTGAAAAGTTAATTTCCGTCATAGCTGGTGGTAGCCATTTTGGAATTGTGGCTCTCCCCCTTTTTTGAGGGGTGCTAGCCCCTCCTATATACAGCTTTTGACCCCACACGTCTCAATATTTGCCATTGACAATGAAAGGAGAAATTAGGTCAAATGTCCACCAAATATGACATAAATTTGTGGCAACAGGCATTCTGATTGGCCAGTATGAGATGATGCATGATGTACGATGATAAGAGCGCCCCTCACTTCACACGGGTGTGATTTGTTTTTACACAATCTGTACGGACATATTAAATCCATTTCACTTTAACTTGAATCATCATGTCATCACAATCATTTCTTGTTAGAAGATTTGTCACGTGGCTTAAGTTAGAAGGTATGCAAACTACTGGTCCATGGCATCCATTTTAACCCCCTTTGGGTAATGCAAGAACTTTCATAAACAGAATTTAGCTGACAGATGTTCTTCCAAAACATTAAGACATTTTAGTTCTGGTGGTATTGGTTCCAGATGAAGATTGTTTAATACACATTTTTCAGCCATTTTGCCAGATAGCTCGGGATAGCTTTCCCCAGCTGAGGTCTGGTTAGGATGTCCCCTCCCCCCTTTCCCTCGTTTATCCTTTTATCTTTTTAACCCTGTACTGTTGTTGTATCTGTTATGTTTTGCTTTGTTTTTTTCTTAATAAAGTCTGTTCCTAGTGTTCCTATGTAAAGCGCTTTGGGTACTAAGAAAAGCGCTATATAAATTTGAGCTATTATTATTATTATTATTATAATATGTTTCGATCACATGTCTTACAAATCCATAAGAAGCAGATCCTTGTGACATTACAAAATTAAGTAAACTCTATCGCATTCATGCAAATATGTTTGTGTAATGCATTTGTCTGCTAATAATCTGATGAGTGACAGAATCCACCAATCTGTGTATTTATTATATTGTAAATGAAATACAGATTCTGTTGCAGCAGCACACAATAAAATGGACCAAATCTGCCCAAAAAAGTAACCCAATAAGATACAGCTGCTGAGCAACAATACAGGGACATAAAGCGAGTATATATGAGCTATTAATAAGTTGTGTAAAAAGTAAAAACACAAATGCTGCAATAAATTCTCCATTTAAATTCCAATAAATCAGCAGAGGGACTCCTTTTGGAATGATTATGAAGGTTAATGAGACTGTGTATTTTACGGCTTATCCTATCCGTTTCCCACTACAACGTCGTGGAGCTTTGGCCTGGGTGCTCTCACCGCATACAGTCATAAATATTTGACAGTGTTTACTCCACCGCTGCCCTCAAAGGGGTGTACAATGAAATATGCTAGAATGGACGTATAAAAGAGAGAGAGAGAGAGTGTGTGTGTGTGTGTGTGTGTGTGTGTGTGTGTGTGTGTGTGTGTGTGTGTGTGTGTGTGTGTGTGTGTGTGTAGCTGCGCGCACACGCAAGGGAAGAGCCAAGAGTGAAATGGGTGCAGAGAATGGACCCATTTGTCATGTCCAAAAGCAGGGATAAGAGCTTGCCCATGCCAGTCCATCCAGTCTGGAGCCATTATGAGTTTATTGATCTGTGCCATGCAGCCAAAGAAGCAGATCTGGGTCACTAGAACACAGTGTCCAACAAGGTATCAGGATGGAGCTCTGATGTCACACTGCAATCCTGGCAGTGTCGCGTGACATAAGGGCTAAAACTTTCAAGTAGTATTCTTTTCTCGATTACGTTTTTATCGATTACTTTATTTTCGTGATACTTTATATCGTGAGGGGAGTCCTTGAGGTAAACTGTGTAGTTTATCAAATCAAATATTATTTGAACTGACGCACATAGTAAAATGCAGCCAAGTGGCCAAAGTTGTTCCCAATAGCCTGAGAGGACGTTTGCCTGCACTAAACTGCCTCGGCGAGGGGGGATGAGGGCGCCTTGACTTAATCTTCTTGCTATGCTATACATACAGGACAAAAAAAACGTGATAAAAACCGTAGCTGGAGCGGTAGCTGGATGGCAAGGGTTTCAGACCCAGTCCAGTCTGTATACTCTGTTAATGAATGAACTGGTGAAATGAAATAGTGATATACGGACAAGGGATGAACATGATGTTAGGTTAGACATTAATTTTATCACATACTCATACTGTAAATTGCAGGCACTCAAGGCATTAAATGCCTGGCCTCTTTCTTGTCCCAGTCAGCCATGCTATTATGGAAAATGTCACTGATTATTACTTGTGTGATCAGGGATTGTGTATTGTCTTTGGTGGCGTTGCTCGGCCAATCCAATCAGGGATTGTGTATTGTCTTTGGTGGCGTCTCTCGGCCAATCCAATCAGGGATTGTGTATTGTCTTTGGTGGCGTTGCTCGGCCAATCCAATCAGGGATTGTGTATTGTCTTTGGTGGCGTTGCTCGGCCAATCCAATCAGGGATTGTGTATTGTCTTTGGTGGCGTCTCTCGGCCAATCCAATCAGGGATTGTGTATTTTTGGTGGCGTCGCTCGGCCAATCAGAGCGCAGATTGGCAGCTTGCTGCGCATGTCGGTGGCCCCTCGACCGATTGGATTGGGTCTGTATGTTGGTGGCGTCGCCCGGCCAATCAGGGATTGGCTGATGACATAACTATGTATGTTTATGTAAAAAAGGTGGTTCCGGGGGACAACACCGACATATGTGGATGACGTAACCAATTGTAACCCATTGAACCCATTGTAGTGGTGAGAGATAAGTTGTGCGCACAAGTTGGCAGCTCGACAGAGTGCATTTCTAGTTTAGTCTGTACCTGATGTAATGAGAGCATAACACATTCTCAAATAACTTACGCAAATGACCAATATCACCCTACCCACCCGGCTTCCCTCCCCTGAACACCGGACAATTGTGTTCGCATAAACACCCGACAAAGCCAGATGCGCCACAAGAGCGCCATAATAATTTCTAATTTACAAATGTATGTGCTACTCGCAGTCAATTAAATCAATTAACTGTTGGGTCTGTGTGTGTTCATGGACATATAAAAAGGTAAAAATAGCCAATTGCACATAAACATCCACATACAGACACCCAAGCACCAAACACACATATACGCACGCATGCACACACATAAGTTAATGTACGTAGTCACAGACACACAAACATGCAAGCAACACACGTGCACAGCTTTTACACAGAGATAAATCCCAGATGAGTATTGGCCAGTAGTGAGTGGGAGAGTTATGGACATTTAAGTGCTTCTAGTAATCACTACTTGCAGCAGCCTTCCATTCTCCACTTCTCCCTCTGTCATCTCCACTGATAGAAAAACAGATAGGGCTTATGAGGATACATACAATCTCAGCTCTGGCTCCATGCTTCACTGTCCAGATGCTCCCATTACCAGGAGAGGAGAGCTACACACAACATCCTGTGTTCATTTATCCATTTGTAACCTTTGAGAGTGTACAAATGTAACCAAATGGACTAACATACCAGAGGTAATTATGTACTGGATATGTATGATTGAGGAGGACGTGGCCAAATAACATTTAGTTCTACAAGTCGGTCTCTAAACGCTTTGCTCAATTAGAGACTAAGGACAATTTCTCAGCTTTCGTTGTTAAAACTGAGTGGAAACAAACAATTATAGTAATAAAAAATACAAATATCACAGAACCACTCCAAAGTCTTTATTGGCCCTTCATACTGGAGCAGTCACAAAAAGTATCTAACCGATATCTTTGGGTGTCCCACCGAAGACTGTATAGACATACTGTATGTGGCGAACATTATTAAAATGAGGCAGATAGTCAATCAAAACCAAACTAAAATGTATACTAAAATTGAAAATAAAATGAATGAATGAATGAATGAATGAATGAATGAATGCATGAATGAATGAATGAATGAATGAATGAATGAATGAATGAATGAATGAATGAATGAGCATAATTGGAAGTTCTGTCAAATAATCCAATTCCATTGTTGGAGACTATGTGATTGACAGCCAGTTTTTCACCACGCAAAGGTTCCGTTCCCATCTTGGGCTCCAGCGAAATAGCTTTAATGTTTGAATGACAAAGATAACAAGCCACAGATTCACATGGAAGAACAGCCTTCTGAGGCGATAGAACATGAAACAGGATGGCAATTAGAATATCAGAGGATACTGCAAAGAGAACAAGACAGCACGGGACAACAGAATTCAACTTGCCAATAGAGCTGGAAGAAAGCGCCTCAGGCCGATGGCAGAGGGCACACTTCCTGGAGGTGGCACTGAGGACTGTTCAGTTTGTTGTAAGGTAGAACAGCAGCAGATGCGGGCCTGGCTGGACTGATAAGGTTTCTGCCAAAATGCAATGAACAAGATGCTGACAGGGTTTTTCTTCTTCTTTTTTGAGTGTTGCAGATGATCGGTGCTGGGGTTGTTATAATTTGCATGTTGTTCCACAAATACAACTACAGTTTTTGTCACTGTTAGTTCCACGCTTCTACGTCCACTGTAGTGGAAACACAAATGATAACCATTCACTTTGTCAAGGAAGTGGAAAAGTGCCTATTTTTCAAACTGACCATTCAACTGGCCATTCAAACCATACAGGACCCTATAAACTGAAATATTGCATTTGTCATTCATTTTATAAAATCAATGATAACTCAATTACATCTTTATAAATAAACTCTGTCCAGGTCACTCTCATTCAAGGGTTTAACTTACTAAAGCAATTTATAAGACTTTGTCCAAAGATAGAAAGATCTGTCCTACAGACTGACACGCACATGCAAGTGCACAAACACATGGATAAATGCTCACACGCACTTGATGTATTGCCTATTATGTTGTGGTGACAGTACTGGCACTAGGCCCAGAGCGGCATATAGTTTATGATGTTGGGAATAATAGAAGCGGTTAAAAATAACATTATCAAACGCACCTTGGAGACAGTAGTGGCGTTAGGCATGGGGGGGGTGTTGGAGGGGAAGGTTCTCTGACAGGAGACAGAAGAGGACACTTCAAGGCGTTTCGGTTAGCGCTGGCTGCTTCCAAAGGGTCGACGACAGGCCGCCATTCGGCTATCCCAGGGCTGCCGGGAGTGTAACTCCAACTGTCTGAGGTGACAGCGTGAGCTCGGCACGAGGATAAAGACATTTACGGGGCTGTCGGGGCGGGCCACTGCGCAGTCAGGCACCGTGTATAGTTGTGGTCGCTTGAGCTTTAACTTTAACTTGTCATGCCTTAAGAGAACACTTTGGAGACATCGACAGGTGGCCTAGTGGGTGTGTTTCAAATAGTTAGTATGCATGCCACAGCCACATAGACAAAGACCTTCTAGCAACTTCAGGGGTTGACTCGGGTCGGTGAGCTGCGTCACATGTCAACCGCAACACATTTCTCTTCGTCTTTCCTGACATTCTTCATTGTCCTGCGATGTAGAATGTAGCCATAGTACCCTAAAACTATGGTTAATGGGGATTTTTGGCTTAATTTAGTGTGTATTACATCGCAGTGGTAAAGCATAACGTCAATAACTTAAATTGCACACTTGTCCCGGCCGAGCCGCACGTTTTCATGTACATATTGTGGGGCTTGTGTAAAGCCAATGAAAAGGGTTGAACTTTGCGGGAAGAATAATAAATATTATTAAGTATGGCAGAAACCAATCTGTGTGTTGCCATTGCATGGAAGGCACACAGAATTATAATCAATTATAATCAATACAAAGTTCTTCTGAGTGATCACTATTATCCTATGATTAAACATTTCTAACCTGAAGTGAGTGGTCTGTTCCAGCATGAGAATGGGGTCAATACATTTTTTGATTAGTATAAAAATAACGCTATGGCCTTCACAGTCTCCAGATGGGTGGTTTTAGACTCATGTGTTTCCTCCCACTAAAACACCAAATAGACTGCAGATTGCAGACCGCGGCCATCGTGCCATTAAGTTATGGCAGGGTGGCAAGTGGCAACTAGCCGCAATTTGCCATTGACACCTCATACTGTACATACATTCAAACGGAAATTTGTATTATTGTATTATTAAACTACGTCAAACTCACCAACATTGCATCTGTACGAAAAGCTTGAACTATCCTCTTTCTATCTGCAAAGTGTTTGTTTCATAAAAATCCACTGTAGACATGTTTTGAGCTACTTTCTGCCAAGAAATTCCTTGCAGATGATGATTATTTTTCTAAGTGTTGGAGTGCTCATTGGATATCACTGAACAGCCCGGCGTACCACCTAGGGCATTTATCGATTTCATTAACACAAGTCGATTCAGATTAGGAGAAGTCGAAAGTTGAAAGAAAAAATAATCCCCATATCATATTTTTAGCTCTACAGTATGTGTGCGTGTGTACAGAATTCAAACTGTAGCATTGATTATTGTCACGGACAGAAGTCATTATTTCCCTTTGCATATATGCACCGGAGCGCACTCGCCAATTAGTTTGCATTGTATTCAGAACGCGCCCTTAATTAAAAACCAACTGCAGCTGTGTATGTGGCTCTCAGCCTGCGGTGTCCCACTATTATTGACTGGCTGAATTTGAAGTTTGAACTGCGCTGTGTCAGAGAAGTAACAGATAGAAGCGCGCAAACTTTATCCCCAAACGATATCCCCAAACGATATCCCCCTCACCTCCGTGCTGGAAATAAAACGTCTGGGTTTCCGAGGCTATACATCCGTGCTGACGCAATGACTGTCCTGTTTCTGGTTTAGCTTTACGTGCGGGGCACATGAACCTCTCCATCTCCGGTCAGTGGTTGTTGTTGTTTATTTGCATGGCTCAGAAAATAAGTAACAAACTAACATGAGAACGTTATCGAGGTGTTGGAGGAGGAGGAGGAGCACCTCCACCCGCCCCTGTTAAGCCCCCCCCCCCCCCCCCCCCCCCCGGCATAAAACGATAAATCGACTCAACTTCGACTTTACTGTCTGACAAGTCGTTAATGCCCTAGTACCACCTGTTTTGAATTTGCACATAATGCAGGAGGCAGCAGGACATTGCTTTACTGAAAGCGAGCGCTTCCATACTCCGGACACTTAGAAAAATAATCACCTACGAGGAATTTCTTGACAGAAGGTAGCTCATAATATGTCTACGTTGGATTTTTATAGAAAGAGGATAATTCAAGCTTTTCGTACAGCTGCACAGCTGTTGGCAAGTTTGACGTTGTTTAATCAGACTTTTCTGTTTGGATGTATGGGCTGTCAATGACAAATTGTGGATTATAGTTGCCACCCTGCCATTAACTTAATGGCAAGATGGCCACGGTCTGCATAAGGTCTATTGGGGGAATATAGTTTGTAAAAATGGTGTTACAGTACATCACTTCAGGAGAGTTCCAGAGACTTGTCAAAACTATGCCAGGGCTCATTGAAGCTGTTCTGACAGCTTGTGGTGATTTCACACTTTTCTTTTTCTTTAATTTGTCACCCGTCTGTATATATACTGCATATACAAACTACAGTACATCACTGCTTTGTGCCTTGTATGTCCAAAACTCGTACTTTCCACTGGATCCAAAGTAGTATAACCCACAGACAGATAAAAAGTACAGTATGCTGCTCATAGTCCCTCCCCATTCTTCATACTTATCTGCAACCCCCCCCCCCCCCCACACACACACACACACACACACACACACACACACACACACACACACACACACACACACACCACTCATCGACGTTCAACGTTATTCAGGCCACGAACCCTGAGGATGAGCTGAAGGGAGATGAAGCATGGGCCCCCACTACATATCCTATATTAAAATTGGCTTAAGGGCTTCATGTTAGTACATAAGAGAAAAACCATGCCACATCCCTGTCAGGGGCCATGGCCAGTGACATAAAAGGTGTTATTGTGAACAGTGTTTCTTTCTGTACACCCAGCACTAGAATCAGGTAAAGAAAAGGTCTATGGAACGTAGAGGGCAGTATAACAAGTGAAAGCGTGCTGCAAGTGAGTCACAGCAGAGCAGAGCTCTTACACCAAACAGGCTGGGTGAAGGCTGAGGATGCACACTACACTGTCACCAGCCCTGCTTCTCTCTAGCACATGTTTTTACCAAAGAAAGCACCGTCTTCTGGGATGAAATAATGAGGACAGTGGAGAGTTTGTGCCGCGCACAGAGCAGCTGTTTGTTATTGCAAATGCAGTTGTGCACGCATGTATCCTGTGCTTGGTGGTTGCATGTTCTTGTGTAGTAATGTGTAGTAACAAACATTCTTCATTTTTTTTACCCAATAGGATAGTTAGTTAGGTTAGTGACTAGTGAGCCGCCAAGTACTGTGGAGTTCCCGGAGGTCTCAGGTACGATTCCAGCTCTCAGTAATGTGGTGAGGTGTCCCTGAGCAAACCCATCAGCTGGGTGACGCTGGAAACTGAAGTACCTACGTTACGTGGGATCTGATAGGTGTGTGTGTGTGTGTGTGTGTGTGTGTGTGTGTGTGTGTGTGTGTGTGTGTGTGTGTGTGTGTGTGTGTGTGTGTGTGTGTGTGTGTGTGTGTTTCAAGTGAATGCTGTGATCAGAACTTATGACCTGTCTTGCTGCAGGTCATCTCACCATCCATCTATCTATCCATCTATCCATCCATCCATCCATCCATCCATCCATCCATCCATCCATCCATCTATAAATGCACCATGTCTCGCACCTAGTCTAATGAAGCAGAAATGTCTTAAAATAAGGTTTAGAGAATATATTTATCCTCCTCCTTGTGACTGGAACACAAAGCGTAATACTGTAGTTGTTAGCATGATAAACGAGCCATCCCGTCAAATCTAACATTTCTGTCTCATTTCCCTGCCTCCTGATGAGAAAAGCAATGTGTGTGTGCACACATGCCGGAGATGTGGTGCAATTTATGTACAAATCTCATTTCCAAAGCATAAATAATTTAAGAATGCTATTTACAGACAATTCCACTAATTGTCAGTACATTCACTTTACATCTTGCTCGATGAATTGGGCCTACTGCATTTGCACCTGCATGCACGCGCGCAAACACACATACCCATTGGGGTGTAAACATCTCAGAACATCAAACATTATGCCTGCAAATGTGCTGACACAGGCCCTTTCACCGCACGCGCGCGCGCACACACACACACACACACACACACACACACACACACACACACACACACACACACACACACACACACACACACACACACACACACACACACACACACACACACACACACACACACACACACACACACACACACACACACCTTGCTTTCACTAAAATACCAGTCAGCAAGCCAGGATAATGAGATAGTGCCCACATTTCCATTTCCAAACCATTGCACCACCAGAATTTGGGACACAGCCCACAACATATCATTCCCCCTATCCAGCTCCTAGCTCTCCATCGCTCCCTCTCTAGCTCTAATGCTTGCCTTTTCTTTATCAGTTTACCTCTGTACCTCTCATTCTCCCACTCTCCCTTAACCCTGCATTCGTCTCTTCCCCTCTTAACTCACCACTCCCTAAACGTGTATCTCTTGCTCGCTCGCGCTCTCTCTCTCACCCTCTCTCGCTCATATACAGTATATACACAGATTGAAGTTCACAAACAATTCCCTCTTGTGCAAGTCTCTTGCTCTCTCTCCCCTCATTTCGTAGTCTTTCGTGAAGCAAGGGACGTTGTTAGTCGGCCGAGAGCCTCTCTGCCAGATAGAGACAGCTGCGATAGCATTCGCTGTGGCGCTTTGAGGTAAAGCACGTATACGCATACACAGTTCCCAAAGGTGTATGGGAGAAAGTAATTAGAGGGAATAATTCAGCAGAGCATCACCTCTCATCTCTCCGTCAGTGATGTCATTACCCACAGCCAATGGTAATTACCTGTCGCCCTGCTGGAATTAGGGGACATAATGTGTGAGAAGTGTGTGCACTCTCCTGTGTTTCTGCCCCTCGGACCAAAAGTCACCCTCAGAATCAGCTTTATTGTCACATCACAGGTTTGCAAGGTTAAAAAAAGCGTGTGAAATTAGTTTTTGTGCAAAGTTCCCATCGTGTCGTTATTTCCATAGAAAAGAAGTGTGAAAGGAGCTCAAACAAAATATCTAGGCCTACGTATTTTCACATAGCAGCAGATGTATAACAGTATATTGTGCATGATATACTTATGGACGTTAGTTACGGTGCTAGAAAAACACAAAGTTGTCCATTGGATTAAGGTGGAAAATGTCAGTGCGTGTCAATATCATATCACACTGGTATAAACCTTAAAGGTCCTATAGACAACTTTTAAGCCAAAATTTTAAATATATCTATAGTTTTGGCCGTTCTTTCCTCTAACATCCCCTGTATGATTGTCAAGTCCAATTATGGATGTACGAGATTTATACTCAAAATTGATGAACGTATTGTATTGAACTAGAATTTCGCCGCCCTTCGGGCGGCGAATCCTAGTTCCGTGGGCAGCGCAATGGGAAGAAGGAAATAGCGGGATTTGACAGACTCCACTCCAGTATTGTGCCCTTGACATGTAGTAACGGATGGGTATTATTATTATTTGTTGTATTTTCACATCAAAGGAAATTAATGTAAATGAAAATAAGCAGACATGAAACTGCTGTTTACTGTGTTTGTTTGCTTACAATAAATTACTGTTTTTGGAAAGCAAAAGCTGTAGAGAATGGAGCAGAACATACTGTAGTATATTTTTTGGGGGACCTTGACTGCATTATAGTAGGGCTACATTATTTTGGATTGCGGATTGCAGTGACCCCACATTGTTTGTTCGGGAACAATATTTGTAGTTACAATGAGGGCTACATGAGCCGAAGGGAGAGAAACACTTCGCCTCTCTCCAGTCCGTGCATATGGTGCTGGTACGGATCGCATCGCTGACTGACATAAACACACCGTTACAATTCAGAGGCACTTCAATAAGAAAACTCAAGTAATAACGCTTGTGTGTGTTAATCTGCCCGATGCTGACGTTAGTATATAATGTTTAGATTGTTTTCCTGGCTGAATAACAACGGATCGCATCGCTGACTGACATAAACACTCCAATTCAGAGTCACCCCGCACGCACACACACAGAATCCATGCGCCTCGGTGCGTCGCAGTTGTCATGTTTCCATGAATTAAACGGGTCGCGCAATTGTCGTGTTGACATTAATGAAACTGGTGGTGCAATTGTCGTGTGTGCATGAATTAAACGGTGTATTTATGTAATCGCGCCGCTGTCCATCCAAGTCCGAATCAGTGTGTGTGTGTCTGTGTGGGACTGTGTGTGTTGTGGAAGACGGGGAACAATGTTGCCAGGGTCGTGAATTGTAAGCGAGTTGTAGGGTGTGTAAGTGGCGTGGTGAAAGGCTTTGTTTCTGGGTCTGTTTGCTTGTTTCTGGGCCTGTTTTGATAGACCTGGCAACAGTGGCCCGTGTGTGTGTGTGTGTGTGTGTGTGTGTAGTGTTGTGTTCGTGTTGTTCTTCTAATGTGTGTGTGTGTAGCGTGTAACTTCCGGTGTTGCAGAAACCTAAAAGCTCTCGTGGGTCACGTGGTTGGCTGTGAGCAAATGGGAGAGGGGATGTAGTGTTGCCAGGTCCGCGTATTGTAAGCGAGTGGTAGTGTGTGTAAGTAGCGTGTTGAATGGCATTGTTTCTGTGCTTGTTTTCATAGACGTGGCAACAAATTAGGCGGGGGTGTCGGTGCTTGTGGCGTGTTTGTGTTTATTATTGATATTGATGTTGTTTGTGAGTCTGGACGGGAGCCGGCTTTAGTGGCAGTGCGTTGACAATTTTTACGCGGATGGTGTTCAGTGTGGGCGTGCTGCGCGACATGAGGAGATAGCCGTGGATCGTCGCGGAGGGTAAGTGTGTGACGTGTTAGTGTGTTTAGTGGGTTATTGCAGTGTGTGTTGCAGTGTGTCAGACACTCTTGGAGTGACGTAGTAGCTGGTGGCTTTTGTTCCTGGGTTGGGAACAGCGTTTTGGGCACACCTTTTCAATTGTATAATAGATTATGTGATTATGTGCTCAAGCAGAGGACATAAATAGTCTGCATGTTACGTGTGTATGTTATATGTGTTTGTGTTCAATGATGAATTAATAAAACCTATAAAAGCACGTTTGAGTTCGTAAATAGAAGCGTTTATTGAAGCATTTCGTTTAGATTATGCGTATTAAGCTAGTCAGAGTCTGCATGTCAACCTAGGCCGGTCGAAGCCTTGCCTGAATCCACAGAAGATCGAACAATGATGATGCTGGGGTGCGGGACGTCGGTGTGTGAGGGGGAGGAGGGGGTTAGTGGGGGAGTGAGGCAGAATTTTAGCCAATAACAGCACAAGGGTGTGACGGTGTCTTCAACCCCAGTCCCCACTCCCCAGTAACCTCTCGTCGCAGCACAGTTTTATAATCAAAACGCGAATTACGCAATGCAATATATATTTCCGCTAAAATATCGTAGTTTTACCAACATTCTTCATATGAAATAGTATGTTTATGATTTTTTT
This sequence comes from Electrona antarctica, assembly GCF_951216825.1. Lineage (NCBI taxonomy): Eukaryota > Metazoa > Chordata > Actinopteri > Myctophiformes > Myctophidae > Electrona > Electrona antarctica. Next base: position 39,675,985 of record NC_136810.1, read on the forward strand.
ATTGAAATGATGAGAATCGCTATGTAGCGCTTGGTCTTGCTGGAGTGAAATCCAGCAGCAGGCAGCAGCCTTCACAACGGTAGCTTACTGGCTAACCTCCCGCGGGGACCGGGGTGCATGTTTCTCGGGTCTGCCTCTGCCCAGACCACGCAAGAGCAGCGGCCACTTGTCCAGTCAGAGGAGGAGGGGAGGGATCCGAGACGAGAGAATGTCGGATCCCCCACCAAAGCGATTTTGATGGGGTGTGTGAAAGCTGTTCATAAACCTGGTGGTGCTGCTCTTGATACTGCGATAGGGCCCATTGCCCGGGCGATAGGGCCCATTGCCCGGGCGCGGTCGTTGACTACACACTGCTTTTTGTACAGTTCCTGGAGCGTGGGGAGCTCGCCTCCCATCATGCACTCTGCCGATCCCACTATTCCATGTAGGCTTATCTTTTCTCGGGCAGTACAGTTTCCATACCAGGCCATAACACAGCCTGTGTCTGAACAGAAAGCAGAGATTTTTTTTAAATAAATTCTATAATACTATACCAAACAGTCTGCTCTGCCGGAAACATAACACGTTATGGCCATTTTTGTATACCACACCATAGACAACCAATATAAGGCAAAATTTCATCATACTTTAAGTAGCATGTGACATGTCAAATGTGGGGGTTTTCATGATTCTGAATCCATTCCAATCATTAGTTTTGCACGAAAAATACTCATTGGCCTAAAAACGGCGATATTTTTGCCTTATATTGATTGTGGTGGGTATACAAAAATGGTCATAACTGTTTTCCGGAGGGATGCAGGGAAAATGTTTTTCCATGGCCTCTAGGGAGTGCGCATACAAAGTGTAGTTATAGGTAAAAATAGGAATTGCCCTGTTATAGCACCACCACCAAAATTTGTGGCATGTTGTCCTCGATCTAGTGGAAATGTGCGTGTATCATTTCACGGAAATTGCACAATGTGTATGAGTAATCTACAGAAATGTGTTTTGCCAAAATCGTTTTAGTCAGGATGAAAAGAAAAAGACAGAGGAGAAAGATAAAGGGTCAAGACTGTTTACATCTGAACGCCGGGCGGTTTGGACTAAACAACTTTGGAGTATTTTTCGGAGAAAACAAGCAACAAAGAAACGACGATGAGTGGATCCTTATGGGAGGCGCGCGTATTGTTCCTCACGATGGGAAGAACGTAGGCGCTGTCTAGCAGTCTGGGCAGTACGAAAGGTTAGTGTTGAGCTTCGGCTGCATGATATTGATATAACCCTTACTACACGCCATTTGATGTGTTTAGGCGACCTCCGGGGTTAAATCTTAACCCGTCATCTGACGGGTTGCGAGGCGTTTTGGCATGCATTGTGTTAAAGAGAACTTTTCAAATGACACAAAATATGAAAATGTAATAAACTAAGAATAGATAGTAGTATAGTATACTAGCGTGCGTGCGTGCGTGCGTGCGTGCGTGCGTGCGTGCGTGCGTGCGTGCGTGCATGCGTGCGTGCGCAAATGTACTGAAACGACGTGCCAATGAACATTGGTAATGTCTACACAAGGGAATTAGGGCAAGGCATAATATAGTCAACATTTGTTCCAATAAAATGGAACTCATTCCACTATGTTCCTGTAAATGGCGCATTTCTATAGCATTTTTATCTAAAGTGCTTTACAAATTTGCCCACCCACCTAGTCACACACTGACAGTGGACAAAACCATGCAAGGCCCAAAACCTTGCCCCATACATTGTAGCAGCAATAAAACAATAAAATAAAAACATATATCAACTAGAAAAACCCCCCGGGTCACAGGTCTCCACCAGGGCAGGTCAGGTTGTGGCCTCCTGGTGGCGCTATAATAGGTCAATGTGAAAAGGGTGCCATTTGTTCTTATGCCTTTGATGACAATTGGATGATTTGAGGCATTTTGTTCCAATAATGTGTTTTGCAAAAATCCACCTGTTGGTGGCGCTATAACAGGCCAATGTGAAAAGGGTGGAATATATTCCTCAGCCTAGTAGGAAAGTGCATGAAATATTCCACGTAAATTGCATGCTTCGTTCATGATTTGAGGCTTTTTTTTCTAAATGGGCCAATCCTGCAAACTTTGAAAGCCAATGTTAGCCAATTAGGATGGAATCTGAAATATCGGACAGATCCGTCTTGAACACATGACTATAGAGATAGTGTAGATGTGTAACGATTTGCGGGATGTTTGGACAGAATCTGGAGGACTAGGAGTAATATAAAATATGTGTTTTACAAAAGTCTGCCTCCTGGTGGTGCTATAACAGGCCGTTCTGGAAAATGTGGGGCAGAGGTTCATCGTTGGCATCCAGGGAGTGTGTGTGCAAAAACGACCGGGTTAACGGTGCCAGAGATTAGCTGGTAACAGACGGACGGACACACACATGGACACACGGACGGAGTGCAAAACATACTCTCTCCCCATGCCTTCGGCCTGGTGGAGACAATAGTAAGACAGCAAGGCACTGGAAACCCTGTTTGATGTCTTGTTCAAGGACACTTCTACATGGAACTGGAAATTGAACCGGGAACCTTCTGTACCAACAGTACCATTATTATTGTTAATATATACAGTATGTTTTTTCTGCTACAATCTATGAGGAACCACAACAAGAACTCTCATGTATTGCAAGATGTTAATAATAAAGACACCTTGACATGATGCTGTCCTTGGTTTACCTTTTAAGCTACATACGTAAGGCTGTAGTCCTTCCCGGGCTTGAATTCGACCAGAGGCTCCTTGCTGAATGTCATCTCCCCTCTCTCTCCTACCTCTGCCGTCTCTCTGTCCACTGGCTCTATTCAAATAAAGCAGAAATGTTAATTCAATAAAATGCAGTTACAAAACATGGTTTGAATTGTCAATATTAGCCTGTCCAATCAGAAGTGTTACCGATGATACTAATGAAGGCTCTGTTCCATTCTGGTCAAACAGAGTCAGGGTGCTGATAATGTGCATGACAGTTGGCTCACTCCAAACACTCTGTCGGTCTCAAAGTATCCTTGGCCCCATATGGGTGTGTAACTCTGAGAGTGTACAAATGGAACCAAATGGACCAGTAAGGGTCCATTTGTCCAATTGTCCAATTGTCATTGAAACGTTGCAATCTGCTCCGGCAAATCTCTGCCAATGGCATGACTCAGTTGCAGCATGGGACACAGTAAAGACATCAGGATTAGGTTAAACCTGGCTATTAGCCTGGAGCAGGCTAAATCCACAGCATTAGTTTCCACGGTAACTAGTGTGGCATTGCTTTCATGAAACTGAATCAAGCCTCAACATATCCAGGTTAACTGGCTAAATTGATCTGGCAATATTAACCAGCTTTCATGAAACCGGTTAATCGCTGATCCAGGATATATTAAACCAGGATATCTGTTAAATCCTGGTTTAATCTCTAATCCAAGTTTCGTGAAACAGGCCCCTGGTCATAAAGCTTGAACTATTGGATGTTGAAAACGTGCAATCCACACCGTCCCTATGTGACAAAAGAAGCCCCTCATTCTCACACGCACGCGCGCACACGCACACGAGCACACACACGCACACGCACACGCACACACACACACACACACACACTTTGTTAATCTTGTAAACATCCTCATTAATACAACCCAGAGGACGACATGAGACCATGACACAAAGATGGGTTGGGGGGGGGGTTTGAAAGAGAGGAAAGAAATGGGGGTATGGAGAGACAGAGAGCAAGTGACAACGATGGAGAGTAAGTGAGAGAAATAGGCAGAGAGAAAGAGAGGGATAGAGCGAGGGAGAAAGAAAGTGGGAGGAGAGGATGCAGATGAAAGTGAGTCAATTAGTGCCCAGTATAATGCAGCTATCTTTCCCACTATGCTAATGCGGAGCATGCTAATCCCTTCTCTCAGAGGCTGATGCTGGAACTATTAGCAATGCAACAGGAACCCCTGTATCTGTGTCTGATATTGGGATTTGACATTGTGCAGTATGTCTGTCCTCTCTCTGCGTGAACAACGTATGGATGTGTAGACATATGTAGACTATAAGCCAGGCTTTGATACTGTACATCACATAGAGTAAGATCCGAACAATCTCCAACCCATTTACACAAGTAAATTACTTCCCTCCTCTGTGCATGTATAATCACTGAGTCATACCAAGAAAAAGCAGTTATCTGTCTCTTCATGTACTTCATTACTGCAATGTCCAATTATGCTGCTGGCATTTGACTTAATTACAATGTAATCTGAAAAATAGAAAGGTGCGCTCAGTAGAGCACAAAACTCTGCCAGAGGCATGCCCTACCTCTATCCTTTCTGTTAATCTCTCAAGAACAGATTCCGAGCTGCGCTTCTGAATCTGTTGGCAGGGGCATTCAGCACTCTTATACATTGGGGAGTAAAGAAATTAAAAGATAAGTGCCCCACCGGAAGAGGAGCGGTCCAAACGGGCCAACATCTATTGCATCTATTCTATTGGGCCGCACCCCCAGACAAAGGAAAAAACAGCTGTGTGTGTGTGTGTGTGTGTGTGTGTGTGTGTGTGTGTGCGTGCGTGCGTGCGTGCGACGCGTGCGTGCGTTCGTGCGTGCGCAGTGAAATGGGGAGGGGTCGGTGAATGTGGAAATTGTGATCTAATGGTGCGCCCCGGCAATGCACAATGCAATGTAATGTTCTCAACATGCCTGAAGATTAAGGCCCGGGCCCTAACTGGGCCGGGCCCTAGGCTCGATTAAGGCCTGGCCCTAACTGGGTCGTGCCCTAGGCTCGTCCCGGTCATACTAATTAGCATGTTGGGCCTGAAACCCTGATTGTTCAGACCTCATCTCTCCTCTCCTCATAAGCTAGTAACTCCTGTCTGCCATGCATGCTGTAATACAAGTATTGATCGTTGCTGTCCATCTGGCCTAGACCCAAAACATACCACATGCTATAAATAACACCTTAGCTAACAATATTGATACAATCATTCCAGCAATGGCTAATGCTTCAGTGAAAAAAGGTCAATGTTCTCTGACCTCTTACTGGTGAGAGAGAACAATGTTTGCCTTGGAGCTTATCTCAACCGATATGGGAATCCTGGAAAAAGATACAGTAGCGATATTAAACCAAATGAACCCCAGTGTCCCTATTCTGGGCAAATATTCAGCGAAGAGATTTGGCAAAGAAGGAAAAAAAAGTACCCGTCCTCGGGTAGATGGGAGAGATTTGGACCAATATCAAATAAGGCTGAAAAAAATCCATCCATCAAAAGTATGCATTTGCTATGAGAGAGGCAAGAAGTGAAAAAATAATAGGTGTGAGAAGACAGCTGATGTGCAATGCTGTCAAATGTCTTTGATGTGTGCATGTCAAACGCCTATATACTTATATAATAAGGAGGCGATAAGAAGAATGTGCATAGAAGGAATAACAAATGAAATATCAAGCATGGAAGAGAGCTCAGAAAAACAGAGGGCACAGCACTGACCCATTTAATAAGAGATAGATGCACGGTGGAGAGAGAACGTTAGGGTTGTACTACTGTATGTGACTTGACTTCCTCTTGAATCCTCTTTACCTCGCTGACGAGCATAAGGCATTCAGAAGAGCTCTCCATCTCACTCTCTTCTGGGCCTGGGCTTTTTCTTCCTGCCAACTCACTCCAATGTTCTTCATGTCTTGGAGTGTGGAACGTCTCCAGGTGTTTCTTTGCCTGCCAGGGCCTGTCTTGTGATGTTATTAATGGTGTGACCCATACTGTTCCACTTTCTCCTTTTGATGGTAGTCGCTAGCTGTCCTCGTTTGTGATTCTCCATAACTCCTCCTGTGGTTTTTTTGGCTTTCGCCTTTTTTCTTTTTATTGATAGATGGATAGATGAAAGTAGGCTGACAGGAAATGGGGAGAGAGATGGGGGGGGGTGACACGCAGGGAAGGCCGTCAGGATCGGGAGTCGAACCCAGGGCACACTGCCAGACTGGATTACCAGTCGAGGTGCCCAGACAGCTACGCCAGCCGCCCGGGCCTCCTCCTGTGGTGTTGATGGGCCACCATAGCTTGAGGATGTAACGCAGGCATTAGTTAACTCAGCCAACACCCCCATCTGTATAGTGTCTGAATTGTGTACTTCAGTATTCGCTATCTAATCGGTCCCGCAAATGTCATTTAATTCACCCAAAACATACATTTTGTAACCGGGGATCATAGCGTTCCCATAGACGGGATAAGCCAGCAGAAATTTCATTTTGTTTTTATAATAAAAAAAATATATATACAGTATATTCATCGCACCTGAACCGGAGTGTTATAAGTGTGTAGAGAACACAGTTGTGAACCGTAATCAATTGATATTAAAATAGGCGTCAAACGGAGATCTCGGCACGGAGGGCGTTTGGACCAGGGGGGGCGTCAAAAGGCGATCTCGGCGGTAAGAGAGTTAACCCTTGGACTGCCACTCCCAATAGCAGCTTTTCAGTGCCTTCTATTCATATTTTTAATTCATAATTTTAATGCCAATAGAAAAATCTGTGATATACACACTATATCTCATTTTCACGGGGCAAGACTATAGTATTAGACACTCAGTCCTGATGGTGGCGGTAACGTCACCATTATGCCGATTTTGACCAAATAGAGCGAATCTGGCGATGTCACTTCCGGTTTAACGAACAATAACATCCGGTAATAGTTTTGGACTGTGCTGCACTCTCAGATGTCCGGGATGCTAAGCGATCATCGTATTTTTTATAACTACGTCAAATTAAGCTCTAATCAAGCCCTAAATATCGCATTTTACGCAGCAATGCACATAAAGACCGCGGGCGTGCGTGATCGACCATGCACGCGAGGATTTCGGCCGGTTTTAGGTAGATTACATCGGCCGTTAGCCAAATGTTGCTACATTTTGCTACATTAAACCCCCGATTATAGGGAATTAAACCAGCACGTCAATTCCGTCAACGGTAGGTTTGGATGAATTAATTAAATCCGTCAATTCCGTCAACAGTAGGCTTAACGGCCAGCTATGCTTTGCCTGTGTTTTGCTCTATATCCCTGTTGGTTCCTCCATCCCTACTGATGTTGCTCCCAGGCAAGTGAAATCAAAGGATAAAGGAGACAACCACTGCAGATGGTTGTATGACAGGATTCAAACTAGTGCTGCACAATTAATCAAAAAAAGATCACGATCTAGATTCAGACATCAATGCGACCTCATTTCTAGATTTGGAAAGTAAGTACATTTACTCAAGAATTTGATGTACTATAATTCTATTTCACTACTTCTATTTCCACCAGAGATATTATTGTACTACAATTTACAATTTAGGCATTGAGCAGAGCTCTTAATCCAGAGCGATTTACATTAAGCAAGAACAAAACATGGCGATACATCATATACATAAAGACTAGTTATCATGAATCATACATAAGCTACAAACATAACAGTGGAATATATCTATATAATGAAACTATGCATATATACTAGTGCTATGTCTACATAAAAATGCTATCTGAGTTACATAAATTGAGCCTTTGCATTCGCTGGGCAGCAAGTGCTACAGGCCAAGATGGAGTCTGAAGAGGTGGGTTTTCAGACTACAGCGGAAGATTGGGAGTGAGTCTGCAGTTCTCATTGTAATGGGAAGTGCATTCCACAGTTTTGGAGCCAGAAGGGAGAAGAGTTTCGGACGTGTGGACCGTTGTCCCGGTGTTTTTAGTGAAGGTACTTCCAGGTTCCCTGCGTTGGCTGATCTGAGTACGCTGGAGGGTTTTTAGGGTTCGATCAGACGTGCAAGATATGGGGGTGCCATGCCTTTGGTTGCTTTGAATGCCAGCATCAGTTTTGTATTCTGTGCGGGCAGTGACCGAGAGCCAATGGAGGGAGCGGAGAAGCGGGGAGACATGTGAGAATTTTGGCTGGCTGAAGACCAAGCAATTATTACAATTATTTGAAGTATAATTATTTTAAATCTTTAGCTATGATACTACTGTAACTTTGCAGGGCCTACATTTTGCCTACATAACAGATTTGTTGTGAATTTTCAAAGTTTAAACATTTTGAAAGTAGCTGTAGTGCCACCAGATTAGTACTATTGGCCCATGATGTCAGTTGCGGCAGCTTGGCACTGGAGTCTGGACATCAAGTTTAGTTTATTTCCATGCATTGGAAGGCAGATTTCCTCATTAGCAGAAAGAAGAAAAAACTAGAAAAAGTGCCCTTCTGGGCACAGGTCTCCACCAGGAGGATAGGAGTGTGTGTGTGATGTTTGGCAAAATGTTTAGGAGCAATATAAACGTGTGTGTGTGTGTGTGTGTGTGTGTGTGTGTGTGTGTGTGTGTGTGTGTGTGTGAGACGCGGCTTGGCCTGTTGTAGCGCCACCATGAGGCTGATTTGAAAACTGTCAAGTGGCATTTCTTCCAAAGCCTAGTGGGAATATGCATGCACAGTTTCACCACAATCGGACGCTGCGTTGAGTAGTTGTGGCGATTTGTACAAAGCGGGCTACTCCTGAAAAGTTTAGAAGCCAATCGTAGCCAATGAGGGTGGATTATGAGAAATCAAACAAACCCGTCTTGATAACATGACTATGGAGAGCATGTGTACCGATTTGCGTGAAATTTGGATAAAATCTGAAGGAGTAATATTAGAAAATGTGTTTTACATATGTCGGCCTCCTGGTGGCACTATAAAGAGCAGATGTGAAAAATTCCAGACAAAGGTTTTTCCTTGGCCTCTAGGGAGTTGGCATACAAAGTTATCCACAGATCCGTGCAGTTAGAGGTAAAAACACTATTCGGCCAGTTATAGCGCCACCATGAGGCTGAGTGGCTGTTCATGTGGCATTTCTTCCTCGGCCTAGTGGGAATGTGCGTGCACAATTTCACGGAAATGACACGATGTGTTCATGATTTGCAGCATTTTGTTTGAAACTGAGCACTCCTGCGAACTTTGGAAGCCAATCTTAGCCAATCAGGATGGAGTCTGAGAAATCTGAAAGACCAGTTTCGTTGAATGGCTCTAGAGAGACTGTGTACCAATTTGCGTGATGTTTCGACAAAATCTGTAGGTGTACTGTCCAAAAACTTGTTTTGCACAAAGCAGCCTCCTGGTGGCGCTATAACAGGCCGTTCTGGAAATGTTGGGGCAGAGGTTCATCGTTGGCATCCAGGGAGTGTGTATGCAAAATTTGGCATCGACCGGGTTAACGGTGCCGGAGATTAGCTGTTCACAGACGGACGGACAGACGGACGGACGGACACACGGACGGACGGACGGACGGACACACGGACGGACGGACGGAGTGCAAAACATACTCTCTCCCCATGCCTTCGGCCTGGTGGAGACAATAATCACAGTCACACAATGGGCCTTTTAGAATCAATATGTGGCCATCTGCACCAGCCATAGATCTATCCACACAGCCATTGTTGCAATACTAAAGTACTGAAAAGGGAGCTTTAGCTTTCTGTTACAGCTTCATGAAAACGCATGGTCTTCACCCCAGGCAGTGCAATAAAAACCTGTCACCTTATGTTCACAATTTCAACTCGTTTATCTCCTCATCTGTCCACCTGTTCTCCGAAGAATGACAGTTGTAACTTGTAATGAATAAAGACACCTAATGTATAGTTTGTCATACGACAGTATCGCATGAAAAGTATTGTTGGCAGGTGACACCATCGTATTAAGCATGAGAAAGGCAAGGACGCAACACATATAGCGCCTGGTGCTACAGGTATTTGATGCGTCCTGAAAATAATACAACATAGTTCTTGACACACCCACAGTGCACGTTAAAACCATTCACCATCCGCCATGGTGCTAAATTCCGCCATCAAAATAGGGCCCTCAAGAGTAAAATTCACACTCAGGATTTTGCTGCATACTATTTTGCTAGAAGACTTCAAAAAGTACTCTGCCTTATCAAGCAGACAAGCACTATGCTAGAGGGGAAAATGAGATATGACTTATGACAAACTGTATGATTGTATGATATGTAGTGAGTGAGTGGGTGTGGGTGTGCGTGCGTGCATGCAAGCGTGTGTGTTTGTGGTGTGTCTCTCTAGGCAGTGGGCACGTACTGTACACACCTGATGGTCTTAAGTATTGCAGCAATAGCAAGCAAGAGAACACATGCTGGGATGAGGTCGCGTTTGCATTTTAAGTAGACACACAAAGTCAGTGAGTGACCTGGAGGAGTGAGTCACTGTATATTCGGCTGAAAGTTTTGTGGCGTCAAGGAGTTTTTAAAGACATTAAACAAGGAAGAGGACACTGCAGAGCAGATAACACATAGCTGGCAACGCCACAAGATTTCAGCTTTCCGGGTAAGTACAACACAGTGAAAGCTTTCATCTGAACTTTATCCACTTTGTAGCTCTGGTCCATAGCCTTAATGCCGTTGCTGCCATTGCATTAGAGCTATGGGCTATGGGACTTTCAATGAATTGCCCACGCATGACATGCCTCTTGTCTTCTGCTAAAATATAAAAAACCTTTTCGCTATTCTCCAATGACAAATTTGGTCATTAGAAAGACTACTTTCCCTGGTGGAAGAATGCACTTTTTTGCCAGAAAAGGATTTATTTTTCACCGGAAGAAAAATACTTTCAGTTACTCCACTGCGCCCTCTATCGATATTGACAAGAGAAAATCCCATAGACATTTTCTGGCCAAAAAGTGCATTTTATATGTGTGGTGGGGTGCTCAGAGTGCGTCCACCGAAGAAAGTAGTCTTTCTAATGACCAAAACTGTCTTTGTATTGGTGACATGGTGAGTAGCGAAAACATTCCTTTTAGCAGAAGTCGAGAGGCTCATCTGCATTTCATGCGAGGGCAATACATTGAAAGTCCCATAGCTCTAATGCAACGGCAGCAACGGCATTAGGGCTCCGTAATACAAGGGACTGCAAAATGCAGACATCTGGCAAGTCCATGCATAGTACCATTGTATGTCAGTGACATCAAGGTCTTCCGTTCATACATGAGCTCAAACAGTGAGCCTGAAAGCCAGTCATGTGTATGTTGTAAATACTATCAGTAACACCACCCTGTACTGTGCAGCAGTCCTGTTCTACACCCAGAGGAGACGTGGGAGTAATAGCATTTGCCTGAGCACAACGGGTACATGACCTTGAGGAAGACAATGTCACTGTATCTAACAGTATCAAAGTTGAGGGAGGGTCACCTACTGGTCCTACTGTACGAAGGATGTGTTCACTCTTGATTCTCCCATTGATTATAATTATCATTCGTTTCAGTGGTAGACTGCAAATTAGGCAGGCCTTACTGAATTGACACTTAATTAACACTATTTAAATGCCAGGTTGCTTCATTGAATAGACATTTAGATGTGCCACATCATGCATGTGAATTTGCATACTGTGAACATATTTTTCAGACACTGAAACAATGAACAATAACATTGCCCCAGGTGAAGGAGTTAAAGTATCTCGGAGCCTTGTTCACAAGTGAGGGGAGGACGGAGCAGGAGATCAGCCGGAGAATTGGAGCAGCAGGAGCGGTATTGCAGTCGCAGTACCGCACTGCTGTCTCAGTCAAGAGAGAGCTGAGCCAGAAGGCAAAGCTCTCAATCTACCGAGCAATCTTCGTTTCTACTCTCACCTATGGTCATGAAGTGTGGGTCATGAGCGAAAGAATATGGTCGCGGATACAAGCGTTTGAAATTAGTTTTCTTAGATGGGTGGCTGACATCTCTCTTAGAGAGTGGTTCGGCATCTAGTACAGAGGCCTCCCTTGCATCTCCCTAAAAGGGTCCTCGCTGCACGTCCCACTGGGAAGAGACCCTCCGGCAGACCAAGGACCAGATGGGGGTATTACATCTCCACACTGGCCTGGGAACACCTCAGGATCTCCCAGGAGGAAGTTGCTAATATTGCTCTGTTGAGGTAAGTCTGGGGCTTTCTAATGGAACTGTTGCCCCTGCGACCCGACTCCGGATAAACGGTTGAAGATGGATGGAGAGACTCGAAATAGAGCCGGGGATGATGATATGGATCATCATCATTGTGAACTTCTCCATATGGGGCTTTATTGCTATACCAGTGCAGTAGAAAGACAAAACATACTATTTAATACCAGAGCCAACATTTCCTTTCCATGCAAGGGAATTGAGTCCACCACAGAGCAGACACTGAAAACAACAAACTAAATCCTAATCCTGATTTAAAGGTGTAGTGAAATGAAAAATACACTTTTAGACCATCTCCGTGGTCATCATATGGGCATACCTAACAATGGATGCCAAAAAAATGGGAATATTCTCATTTTTGTGTGTTTTTATATCAAAAGTCCATAAAAGATATTTTTGTATTACTTCCTGAAAACGAAAACGTGCTGCGTGATGACGTGTCGAGGCCCACATCGATAAAAGCCAATAAAAATGAAGCTCACCCGTTTAATTCCCCATATCTCCGCATCCGTCCAAACAGGCAAACACAGCTGCTACTGATTACAGAAATCCTCCGTTTTTATTCCCATTCAAGATAACATCCAGAGAGTGTATTACTCGGTTTCAACTTAATCATCACGCTAAAATATGTATCTGAAAACATTATAGGGTAGAAATAAGCCACATAACAGTAAACTGGTACAGCTGGCCGTCTATCTGAATTATAAACAAACACACAGCATGCGCTGGTATAGCATAGCTACCGACCCTAGCTACCGTCCCATCGCCTGAAGGGATGCGACGCTCTGATTGGTTCAGAAACTTCAGACCGGTGTTTCAACTTGAAACCGTTTGAAACTTCAAAATAAAATGTCCACCATTTCCGTTGCGTTACACCTTTAATCAGACTAAATTCTTATTCCGACCAAACAAGGAAATTCTTGATTTCAGTAACATTTTCACTTTTGTTGGACTAAGGCTCTGGACTAAGGATCTGCTTTCTGTGAATGCACCTGATCAGTGCCAAGAGAAGTTTATCGGTACTGTGTCATTTTGTTCTTTTTCCAACGGCGCATTAGTCCGACTTGCCGCATTACTAACCCTATCCCTAACCACACGCAAAGCCACATAGTCAGAGTATGTCAGACTTACATGGGCAGTCCCATAGAGTATAAAGAAGGATAGAGACTGAACTGGCGCGAAGCTCCGCCCCCCCCCCCCCCCCGATATTCATGTCAGTGGAAGTTGCTCAGTGGCGTTTTGAAGCACCCGGAAGGACCGTCTACTTCCGCCTTTTTTCAATTTTTACACCAAAATGTGGTGCCCAAAATGCGGAAGTGCAAACGCGCTCAACGTTAAAGCCCAGCTGCACGGGGTTTCCTCGTCATACTTCCACGGGTCCGCCCTGCAGTCCCTCCTCTTACCACTAGGGCCCAGTGCTTCAACGTTGGAGAGCCTCACTGGGGCATTGGGTCCCCACTTTATCACAGTACTACTGTGCTCAATGCTTTATCATTGGCTGTGGAAACCTAATGCAGTTGCAATGCTGTGTATGTTTCTCTGTATGTTTGCAGATTGTCACATTGGTTTACTTATACAAATCACTCCAGGGGCTGACTCGTCTCTAAAACGTCTACATAAAAACTAGCCTGTGTTTAAACCAAAATCAGTATGGACTGCATATAATACATTACAGATTTGATCCCAAGAGTTAGAACGGCATTAGATGAAATGCTGATATTCAATTATTCTGTCCCTTCATCCTGGAATGACAGTTGCACTGGTTTCTTTATTTTAACAATTAGTTCTTGACCCTGTTTCGTATTTTATCTGGATATTGTGTTTGTATAATTTATTTTAATTTATTCTCTGCAGAGATCGTCTTTTGACGCCTTTACCTACTTGGGCTCTCGTCGCAGAGATAGTCTTTTGACGCTTTAAAAAAAATATATATACGGTTCACAACTCCGGTAAACTCCTGGAAAACATCCGGGAAAAACGGAAGAGAAATTGGCTTGTGCTGTCTATGAGAACAGAGTTTTTAGAATCCTAATATCTTGGATTCTTCTTCCAGGCTGCTTTTTTGATCAAAACAAGCTTGATTTGTGGCTCATTTCTATAAACAATATGATTGGGTGAATAACCACAATCTTTGCCAAGAACGCGGGACCTCGGTTTTCTCTCCACAACCCACCTTTGCCAGTACGAGGAAACGTGTCTTTGATTAATGTCGTTTAATCCAGTAATTAAAAATTATATTTTAAAATATATATATTTTTTTGTTTTGTTTTTACTCACATGATAGACAATCTACATACGGATCCGACGTGCACGCTGCCGTGCACGCTTATTTGTCCTTTTTCTGCTCAAAAAGAGACAATCTAGGAGGTTTAGGACCTTATAAATCCTGAAAACAAGCTAAGCTAATGATGATGCTGCCGTCGGGCGATGCTGCTCCTTCTACAGCAACAACAACAGCAGCTTGTGAGGGGCTACACTTCCTGGAAGTCTTCTTCTTTGGTTCTTCAAGCATTTTTCTGGCACTTGCGCCACAATTTCCCCTAGACTAGAGGGCTAGCATCATAGAGTAATAAAAGGATAGAGAGGAGCGTTAGCCCCCCCCCCCCCCCCAACCCTAACCCTAACCCCCCCTGCTATTCATTTCAATAGAAGACTGCCGGAAGTGCAATTATGACTCAATGGCTCGAGCGAGCGGAAGTTTAGCCTAGCCTAGCCCGGACCTCAAATTTGAGGTCCGGGGCTGACGCACATGACGCACATAACGTCCGTCCACCTCCATGAAAGTGCTGCAGTTCCATTCTTCGCCAGTAGGTAGTGGCAGCTTCAACGTTGGATAGCCTTACTGGGGGCTTGGCTAGCATGGATTGTGTTTAATAAATAACATTTGCGGGACCTGTTACATAGCAATTATTCACTTCCTGTTCCCCGTTTCCATGAAAACAGCTTTCAAAATAAGACCGTTAACATTGAAGTTAACAGTGGCAGTATTAATTCAGCCACCAGATGGTGGTGATGGTGTTAAAAGAGTTAAATAAAGCATATGATGAAAATGACAATTGTCTGAGTGTCCAAGTGTCTTTTTTTTAATCTGGTGTGTGAGAACTATGGATTTAGAAGGCATTTTGTAGAATCTGCCTCAGGTCTTAATTTGTAAAAAATGAAATCATGGTAAATCACACATCGCACTATACCTGCTGCTTTCCCAGAGACCAGAGACAGAGACAGATTGTGCGTGCAGCATAGCAGCATCTCTTTACAAGTATGTCTATAGAGGGTACGTTGGTCTAGTGCCCTGCTGCTAAGACACATGGGAGCACTCTTACAAACACAATCCTTTCTCTGTGCTTCCCTGGCAGAAGCAACAAACTTGCCAAAGGCTAACAGGCTTTCAGAACCCTCTATTAGTCTCTTGCTGTCTCCTCCTTTCTATCACCCCTGTGTGTGTGTGTGTGTGTGTGTGTGTGTGTGTGTGTGTGTGTGTGTGTGTGTGTGTGTGTGTGTGTGTGTGCGCGACTGCGCGTGTGCGTGTGCGTGTGTGTGTGTGTGTGCGTGTGTGCGTCTTTCAGTTTCTTAACATCTTACACTTACAGACTTAAAAAATTAACAAGCACGTAAAAAAGGAAGCCACAAAGCAAGACACTTGCTGTAGCTACTCAATTGACTTGGAACATCAATTCATCATTGGTACATTATACGTACACACTTCTGTACCTACAGTAATGAAGACATACTGTAGCTCGCAGACATGGAAAAGTGGATTAGTTTGACATTCTGTACATCTAAGGCAAGATTTACATCATTGCTGTAAGCGATCTAGTGGAGACATGCCAACAAAGCAGGACCTATTGATTATTGATACTGTATGGTAAGGGAGGTTTAGTGACATGCATATGTTTATCAAGTGATGCCTGGATCAATACAACCACCAGACACATGCAAATTGCAAATTAACCAGAACTCTTGATCCAACTACACGAGGGTAAAGCAGAATGAGACAGGATGAAGAGAGAGGTCCGTAATGCAGATGTGAGAGGGGCAGACGCGGTACGGAGGAGAGAGAGAGAGAGAGAGAGAGAGAGAGAGAGAGAGAGAGAGAGAGAGAGATTGATCACTTGTTTGTGGTGAGTAGGAAAGATAAGTAAATAAATAATGGAAAGGAGGCAAGGGATAGAAAGAGGAAGGAGATAAAGTATAGGCCCACATATTGTATTGTTGTGAGGCTTGATGAATAATATCCAAGAAAATGTAGTAGGTCAGGGGTATTAGCTTTGGGAAAGAAAAGAGATAGCAACAGAGCAGGGGTGGGGGCCGAGAAAGAGAAGCGTAGAGGGTGACGTTAGGGATGGTGTATAAAGGGGTAGGGACGGGGGGGAAAGAAGTGTTTGGGAAACGTAGCAACATACCTGTGAGTCCTGGCTCCCACGGCTACTCTCATTGGCTTAAACTAGCAAATTACTCAGAAAGGACCTTCCTCTGTTAATCTATCACCTATTCCCACATACCTACAGCCAAGATGGAATGTGTGTGGTGCTGTGGTGAATGAATAACATTATGTATGAAGGACAAAAGTGAACAAATTGCTCATTTACCACATTATTTCTGACAGCGTAATGGCTAGGGTCAAGGATACCATTGGGATTTTAGTGAATGTTTAATTAAGCATTTGTTTGATGTTTGCCAACACATTTCTCTTTCAGTGTCACTGTAGGTTTTGTGCTGGATGGATAGCTGAATGAGTAATTGCACAGATTCTTGGTGTGGAGCCCTAGTTCCATGGCTGCGTGACAGTGTCTATGACAGCTACTATGCCTGATTGGCAGAAACAGCTGGCAGAGTGAACAAATTGGACCACATATTGTTACATCGTGAGTGTGTGTGTGTGTGTGAGGTATTTAGCGGTGTGTCGTGTGGCGTA
Source organism: Electrona antarctica (assembly GCF_951216825.1). Lineage (NCBI taxonomy): Eukaryota > Metazoa > Chordata > Actinopteri > Myctophiformes > Myctophidae > Electrona > Electrona antarctica. The sequence goes on from NC_136810.1 coordinate 39,692,805, forward strand.
CCGCAGTGAGATAGATACTCGTATTTCCGCACGCGGCTCAGTGTGCACCCATGCAAAACAAGGTAGAAGAATTTAAATCAGAAGGACAAACACAAACGACCGAGGCCACGGGCCGTGAACACCTGCTGCTACCACACAATTTGAGTGGGCTTCACTCTGAAGTTGAGTATCAAGGATTTACTATGGAAATAGCAGTGGCAGCCTAAGGGAATGTGGTTAATAGTGAATGTGGTCATTAGTGAATGTGGTCATTAGTGAAGACCAGTGGTGGAAAATGTACCCAAAATGTGCACTTAACACATTTAGACCTGAGGACGATTCTAAGACAATTGCTTCTAAATCAGATTTCAGTTTTCAGATGTTTCTATGTCAGTGGTTCTCATTTTCATGTCAAGGACCCCCAGAATTATCTGTATTATCTGAAAATAAAATATGTTGTTCCAGAGACCCCCTAGAAGCAAAGATTTGAGTTAAAAACATTCACTCTGAAAAAGAATATATATTCGAATATATATTTGCGCCACATTTTCACGATTTTTCAAAAATAGCTAAAATATAACATAAAACTTAAACACCAAAGCCAAAACACCAGGTTTCCGTCCTGAATGGGGTAAGTAAAAGTATCAATACTGCAATGTTGAAAAATACTCTGTTACAAGTAAATGTCCGGAATTAAAGATTTACTTGCGTAAAAGTACAAAAGTATATGTATCAAAATGTACCAAAAGTAAAAATGCAGAATGTCCCAATGTTTTCAAATATATAAAATAATCAAAATCGTCCAAGTAACTATTAATTCACTACGTTTTCAAATAATTGTAGTGGTGAAAAAGTATAAAATTTGCCTCTGAGATGTAGTGAAGTAGAAGCACTGAAAACTGAATACTCCAGTAAAGTAAAGGTGCCTCAAAATTGCATCTTATTAAGTAGAGTACCTAACTATGTAGAGTAGAGTACATAGTTACTTTCTGTCCACTGGTGAAGACGACCAGTTTCAGTGTTTTGAGGGTTTAGCGAATACTGTACCACAAAGCATCGACAAATGAACAGACTTTTACTTATGAGCTGAAGGACCGACAATGTTTAATCTAAATGTCCTATTCTCTATACTTATACTAGTCTCCGTTACAAATTACTCCATTACAATAAATTGTCGACGGGAAAAAAAGTGCACAGTATAATACTTTTACATTTACAATAACTTCTTCAGAGTTAAAGTAACACTGAGGATTCTATTGTGCACAAGATCTGGTATAGTATACTGTACATCCACAAATGATAGTGAGGCACTACTGCTTGCTAACATTAACTTGACATGTCTGAAGACTGACATACAAGTCTTTGTTAGGTGTTTAGATTAATCGATTCTTCAATGCATTGCGGTTTGACGGGGCACGATTCTGCATCGATATGACATAATTGATTATTGTAGCTGATCAATTTTATTTTATACATTTAAATTCAAGACATTTATGGCAAGGAGAGTAATTATATATACATCACAGCATTATTCTACATAAAATAAAAAAGTTGTTCAAAGCTATTGCCTTATATGTACTCCCAAAACACATTGTAAAGCTTGTAGATCGGCTATTTGTGGCACTGGATACTGTCATGCGACTGAGAATTAATAAGGCTTAAAGCTTGACCAATGGCACAAGATGCCACAGTGGTGTTGCATTACAGGGAATAGAAACATTGAGCACAGAGCGGATGAGACTTCCTCACGGGAAGATGCAACTTCATCTCTCCTCTAGTGAGGTTTGAAGAAGCAAAGTAATCAGCCTATGTTCGGTCATCAGCACCAATGAGACACACCTGATCCTACAGTACTATAGCGTCTTAGTTCCAACATCTCTAAGCGAGAGCAAGTGTTGTGAGACTGTCTCACTATCTCAAATGCAAACAGAGACTTTTGTCTTGGTGTTTGCTGGCTCGCTTTCATTGTTCTGCAGTCAGTATATACCTGTACTTCAAAAAGGTAGGGTTAGTGATTTTCTTTGGTTAAAATATGTATTAAAAAGCTCTATATTGTGATAGTACTCATTGCTATGCACTATGCAGTGTTTGTTCAGTAACAGGAGTCTCCATGTCTCCCCATCTTTTTATTAACCTCATAAAAAGTATGCAGTCAGGATACAGATTAAACAAGTGGAATTGTAAGTGATGACACAAAGAAATTAGCAGACAAAATTGTAACTGGAACACTATCAAAATTAAGCTGATAAATGGCTCTACTGTCTCCTGATCAGGGCCGGTTATTGCGCTGGGCATGCTGGGCAATTTCCCAGGGCGCCAAGCCCCGAGCCAGGTAAATACATTATACCTCACTATCCAAGCCCCGAGCCAGGTAAATACATTTACCTCACTATCCAAGCCCCGAGCCAGGTAAATACATTTACCTCACTATCCAAGCCCCGAGCCAGGTAAACACATTTACCTCACTATCCATCAAGCCCCGAGCCAGGTAAATACATTTACCTCACTATCCAAGCCCCGAGCCAGGTAAATACATTATACCTCACTATCCAAGCCCCGAGCCAGGTAAATACATTTACCTCACTATCCAAGCCCCGAGCCAGGTAAACACATTTACCTCACTATCCATCAAGCCCCGAGCCAGGTAAATACATTTACCTCACTATCCAAGCCCCGAGCCAGGTAAATACATTTACCTCACTATCCATCAAGCCCCGAGGCAGGTAAATACATTTACCTCACTATTACGAACCTTATGACCATATATGGGGTCTTGGCTCCAAAGGAGTAATATATGAGTGCTGTTCAAGGATCACAAACCCATTCAAGCAAAGGTGTCCTTTATTTGAGAAATAGGGTTCACAAATCAAGACATAGGGCAAGCTGTATATTTATGTCATCAGGGTGGCCAAGGCTAAAACAACAAACAAAACACCCCCCAACCCTACCTAGAAAATAAACAAGCTATACTACACCAAAAAGAAAATTACAATCTAGGCTCCCTGACTAAACAGAAAACAATGAGTCAAAACTGGGGCACAAAAGAAATAGCAGCACACCCTTACCCTATACAGCTTCCCTGGTTGTGGTACACACAGGCCCAATGGCTTGGGATACTTAGACAGTGGTTTATAATGAGTTTAACTTTTAACAACTTTGTCTGACTAGTATTGGCTAGACAGAAGCACAGGGTCTCAGCAGCATGTGGTGTTACAATGCCAAAATATAGCCTTCTGTGGTCTGTACTTTAAACACTAAGTAAATAAAGATATAGCACTAAGCAGATATGGCACACAGCCTACAGACTACAGCCTACACAAGATCAGCACAGGTGACGGATGGTAACAGGGCTGAAGTGGTGTTCATCACAGGTTTTTATAATGACTGGCTGATTAGGAGATGAGGCCCAGGTGTGTCTCCAAACACCAAGCCACTCCTCCAATCTCCACTCGACTCCACCCTCCAATCACCATATAGGGCACAGAAATCACAGGAATCAGCCAATCACAGGAATCACAGGAATCACACAATACGAGGCCACATAGGGCCGTAACACCTCCTCCCATAAAAATAAACCCCTAGGTTTACAAAACAGTAACACTTCAATATACACACCGATCAGAACAGTTGGCAACAATGAATAACACAAAGTTATTCAAGGTTAACCTGTGTCCACTCAACCAGCAAGTTCTGGACGTACAGCCACACCAGGCTGTGTCCACACAGAAAAAGGACTACACATTTTCAAAGTAGTTACCAACTGATTACTTGTGCAAATAAGTGTAACTGTCACCATAGCATTTACAGCAACATACACAATAAATACAGTAAATGCATTTTATATGAACCCACCATTGGTTCTATTGGATCTCACCCACACTCATGGACCAAAGAGTCGTCCACCACATAGTCAGCACCCTTCAGGTGTCTTGTCCAGGTTGTAGCCCTTTGCCCGGCAGGGCCCAGCACATCCATCATTGGTTGATGGTTGAACATCCAAGCCAGAAACACCAGAGTTGTGGTCGGTGTAGATGGTCACTGGAGATACGGACTGGAGCCGACGTAGACATGAAGGTTTGCAGTGCAACATCATGGCCAGAGTCTCTTCATTGTGGGATTTTGATCCCAAGAGGAACCCACTGAGGGCTGGGGTGACTCTTCCACACTTTGGGCAGCCCACTCACCACACAGCCTCCACCTGAGGCTTGGGGTGACTTTCACTGGGAGGTGCGTCTTCACGGTCAGGTTCAGGCTGAGCAGGTCCATGTTCAGGTGACAACACGATGACACCTTTAACCACCAGTCCTTTAACACTCAGCTTCAGCAAGACAACACGATGCCTGAGAGTGTTCAGCAATGAAGTGCAAGTCTGCTGTCCTACACTTGTCTGCCTAAAGTTGGATCACCCACAATTTCCTCCTAAGTGCCAAATTACCATCCGAACACCAACACACGGTTGCTGATCCCGGACGAGCCCCCAAATATATTACGAACCTTATGACCATATATGGGGTCTTGGCTCCAAAGGAGTAATATATGAGTGCTGTTCAAGGATCACAAACCCATTCAAGCAAAGGTGTCCTTTATTTGAGAAATAGGGTTCACAAATCAAGACATAGGGCAAGCTGTATATTTATGTCATCAGGGTGGCCAAGGCTAAAACAACAAACAAAACACCCCCCAACCCTACCTAGAAAATAAACAAGCTATACTACACCAAAAAGAAAATTACAATCTAGGCTCCCTGACTAAACAGAAAACAATGAGTCAAAACTGGGGCACAAAAGAAATAGCAGCACACCCTTACCCTATACAGCTTCCCTGGTTGTGGTACACACAGGCCCAATGGCTTGGGATACTTAGACAGTGGTTTATAATGAGTTTAACTTTTAACAACTTTGTCTGACTAGTATTGGCTAGACAGAAGCACATGGTCTCAGCAGCATGTGGTGTTACAATGCCAAAATATAGCCTTCTGTGGTCTGTACTTTAAACACTAAGTAAATAAAGATATAGCACTAAGCAGATATGGCACACAGCCTACAGACTACAGCCTACACAAGATCAGCACAGTTGACGGATGGAAACAGGGCTGAAGTGGTGTTCATCACAGGTTTTTATAATGACTGGCTGATTAGGAGATGAGGCCCAGGTGTGTCTCCAAACACCAAGCCACTCCTCCAATCTCCACTCGACTCCACCCTCCAATCACCATATAGGGCACAGAAATCACAGGAATCAGCCAAGAGGGTTAACACACAATACGAGGCCACATAGGGCCGTAACACTCACTATCCATCAAGCCCCGAGCCAGGTAAATACATTTACCTCACTATCCAAGCCCCGAGCCAGGTAAATACATTTACCTCACTATCCATCAAGCCCCGAGCCAGGTAAATACATTTACCTCACTATCCAAGCCCCGAGCCAGGTAAATACATTTACCTCACTATCCAAGCCCCGAGCCAGGTAAACACATTTACCTCACTATCCAAGCCCCGAGCCAGGTAAATACATTTACCTCACTATCCAAGCCCCGAGCCAGGTAAATACATTTACCTCACTATCCAAGCCCCGAGCCAGGTAAATACATTTACCTCACTATCCAAGCCCCGAGCCAGGTAAATACATTTACCTCACTATCCAAGCCCCGAGCCAGGTAAATACATTATACCTCACTATCCAAGCCCCAAGCCAGGTAAATACATTTACCTCACTATCCAAGCCCCGAGCCAGGTAAACACATTTACCTCACTATCCATCAAGCCCCGAGCCAGGTAAATACATTTACCTCACTATCCAAGCCCCGAGCCAGGTAAATACATTTACCTCACTATCCATCAAGCCCCGAGCCAGGTAAATACATTTACCTCACTATCCAAGCCCCGAGCCAGGTAAATACATTTACCTCACTATCCAAGCCCCGAGCCAGGTAAACACATTTACCTCACTATCCAAGCCCCGAGCCAGGTAAATACATTTACCTCACTATCCAAGCCCCGAGCCAGGTGGTAAATACATTTACCTCACTATCCAAGCCCCGAGCCAGGTAAATACATTTACCTCACTATCCAAGCCCCGAGCCAGGTAAATACATTTACCTCACTATCCAAGCCCCGAGCCAGGTAAATACATTTCTGCCTCAATATCCATCAAACCATGTGTCAGTCAGTAGGAGGGAAGAAAGTGACATACAACAACAAAACAAAATGTGACGGTCACTAACACGTTCCAAATAAGTGTGAAGTAAATTTGTTATTTCATTTTTAAACCGTAGTCATTCTCTGTGTTGTTAATTATTTAGCCTTTCAGAGGCTTTGGGGGAGGGAGGGCCGGAGGGGTAGCTGTGTTAGACTGACGGCGCTCGCAGCTCACCTCTCCGTTCTCCCATATACTGTAGTTAAAGTAAAGTCAAAACTGTCACACACACTCACAATGCTGTGTGAAATTATGTCACCTACCTGAAAATGTATTTTCTGTATAACAAAATATCACTTAGATCTTGTGTCTGCTGTGTTTGCCATAACGTGTTGTGACATGGCGTAAACAAGAGGCACAGCTATACTTAATTTGTATTGGGATGATGAGTCGAGCTTCCCTTTGCAAGCCGAGCCCCTTTACAAATTTGAGTCACTGGCTGCAGACAGTGATGTGAGCAAATGCATACAGTATAGCCTGCCCTGGTGACTGTACAAAGCTTAGCCAAATAAAGTTCATATACTGTACATGTATGCATGCATGGATGCACGCTCACACACAAACACAGCACAAAATATACATAGACATAGACAGGCATGCACATAAACAGTAAAACACATAGTTAGTACACAGTACACAGGCATCCACACCAGTGGATGCTCGCACGCACACATATGCACACGCAAGCACGCACAACATTACAACAGACTGATTGGCAATATCAGCACATCAATCAACACATCACTATGGGGCAGATTAAAACAAGACAGTCATAATAATATGACTGTCTATAATAATAATAATATAATAATAACAGAGAGAAAGAGAGAGAGAGAGAGAGAGAGAGAGAGAACAACAGACATAAGAAGAAAATATAGCTGCAAGCAGCGATAAGGTGGGACCAAGAAAGAAGGCAATAAGCAATAAGAACAACACACAATCAGTTGTCTTATTGTAAACAGCAAAATCATTTAGTGTTTTTGATGACAATTATGTGTGTCCTGGTTTTGGGGGTCTTTATCCATTACTACAGTGTGTTTCGCTGTCAATCTTTTCACGTACAAACTTCTCTTCAACTAGGATTTCAGATAATGGTCCATACATTGTGTGTAGAACGTTTCACGCAAATTGCTCAAAAAAACAGGCAGAAAATCAGGTATAAGCGTTTTTTAAACTGCTGAAAGTGGTGGAAAATTTGAGGCCGGAGCATACTGGTCAAAAGTGACAGATGTGTTCCCCAGGAGTCAAGGAACATGTGGAAACAAGTGCCATGACCTTTGGCCAAATAAGGCATGAGTTATGCCTGTTCAAAGGTTTCATTTTCAAAAAATTGCTATAGCGCAATTTGGCCAATTGGAGTAAGACTGGTTTCAGTGCTATTTGGCATGACCCTCTACCATAAAATGTCATAAGCATATGACGCTGCATGTATGTATTAGGGGCAGAAGAAGAATTTTCACAAAACAGCAATTTTCATTGGCTCACAAAAACTTTCACTTAAAGAAAATGTACTACGGTTGGTACTATGGTTTTTGTCCGTATAGGTCCAAAGTTCACGTGTAGAAGTGCATTTTGATCAAAGATCCTGGGAGGAGATATATTTTAACTGTTTTTCAAATAATTCAAAATGGCGGGTGTTCTAAAGGTCAGAGGTCAAAAGTCAGAGCACGAACGTTGTTCGGCATGAGGAGACACATATGTGTATCAAAGTGTCATTGCCAACGGTCAAACGGTTCATGAGCTATGCGCGTTCAAAGTTTGCATTTTCAATTGTGCTATAGCGCCACCCTTTGGCCAATGGTCATGGGCTTCGCATAGTCACCGTTTGGCATGGCCCTCTACCATTTTGACAAGTTTCGCGAAAACTGACTGCACGGTTCATCCAGAACTGCTATTTTTGACGGAAGGAGAAGAAGAAAAAAAAGACAAAAACAATAAGGGACCAAAGTCCCTTCGGGACTTCTTGGTCCCTTAATGAGAGAAGGAGAGAGAAATGGAAAGAAAGAGATCTAGTGTGAGTGCAGGTTATGTTCTTGGGGGGGTATGGAGATAATGGGAGTGGAGGTTCCTCATCACCAGCCATGAAGCAGAGTCTGATTACAGTCATTATTATTTATGATGACTGGGTCTTGATTAATAATTTAAATAATCAAGTTGAAAGGTCTAACTAGGCGGAGTGGAATACTTTCCTCTGGCTATACAATGTTTTACGCTGTAGCAAACGGCTAAACAAAGGCTGCCTCATTTTGTTTCAGACAATCACACAAATCAAAGTTGATGGTTTTAAAGACAAATCACATCAACTTCTGCCAGTGACTGATTAAATTATACATGACTGTTCATGTTTCTCTGCAAATGTAGTGTTGTTGCATAGGAGGGAGCTCGAGGCAATCTTTTGAATTATTGTGTGTGCGTGCATGCGTGCGTGCATATGCTTGTGTGCGGCCGTGCGGCCTTACGTGCGTGTCTGTGTGAGCACTGATCTCTGAAGGATCATCACACTAGCTGATTAATCGGGGCGCCTCCTTGTTAGCCTCATTAGGCTGAATCCTCGTTTTGTTAATTGACATAAAAACAAACACTTGCATGAGAAAACAATTCTAACAATTATCCACTGTCCCTTAGTCTCTCTCTCTCTCTCTCTCTCTCTCTCTCTCGCTCTCTCTCTCTGTGCTGTACTGGATTTCTCTCGCATTTGGGCCCTTGCCAACGCAGACGCACTTCAAGCTTTTACATTTATTTTTTATTCATCCCGATTACTTATTCATCTGTCAGCTCATGAGAAGCGATGCCTTACTGCTGCCTTTCATGTGCCTGCATGGTGCAGATTTCCCACCATATGCTTAAATCAGCACGAGCCCAGTTGTGCAGGTGAGAAGTTATATAGATCATTTTCAATCATGACTGAGTGAGTTTTGACTGACTATGTTACTTTTACATAGAATGCACTCTGCTGGTGTCTTCAATTTTCTGCGTGACGTGAAAAGAAAGATAATGGATGGTGGCATCCTGCCTGGTCCTTCTTAGTGGCAGGAAGGATTAGTGTGGTTAAAGTTACTGTTCTCCAACAAGGATGTCCCAGATTCAACTGTGATGTTGCGGTCGGCTACACACTTTTTACCAAAATGATCTTGATCAAGAAGCCGAGCCCCAGCCCGCTCGCGCATGTTAAGTTGTTCTGGTTTAGAGTGTCGGCTAAATACCAAAAATTCAAATGTCAAGCAAACACAGACTCCAGTCTTTATGCCGTTTTGTCACAGTTGGTAGAACATAAGCGGGCCAATTTGCTTCACAGCATAACATGCAAAATGTGTTGTGGAAATTCATTTGCTACAGTATGTTGTAGAAACTAGACCAGTAAGACGCCCTGAGGGCGAGAAGCGACCTCGCCCTACGCGTGCACGCATCCGCCTGGGTGACGGCAGACTGTAGGGCGAGCGCTGATGCTTTGGCATGGGGGGTTGTACTGGCCATATATGGAGTGTGTCTTGAGTGTACAGGGTTTGATGAGGTCAGATCAACATATGGAATGTCAGAACAGGTCAGCATGAGGCGTGACCATTTAGAGGACCCCCTCTATAACGAGATGATGCATCTCAAAAGGCTTATCCTTTAAATAAAATGTTAAAATTATTATATATTGAGATCTAAGGGTGGCAGTGTCTTGAGTGTACAGGGTTTGATGAGGGCCCAGGTAGGGCCGGGCCTACCTGGGCCCTACCTGACAGGTAGGGCCCAGGTAGGGCCGGGTCTACCTGGGCCCTACCTGACAGGTATCAGTCAAAAGGGACACATCGAAGAGGAAGGACGGATGGGGAAGGATCAATTATGTATAGGATCAACATATGGAATGTCAGAACATGTCAGCTCCATATATGGAGATCTAAGGGTTTGAGGTCAGATATAGATTTGCTGGCCAATATTGATGACATCAGGGATCTCCATATATGGGCTTAACTGCGACAGCATGTCGCATTTACTATGACATCAGGGATCTCCATCCCTGATGATGTCACATGATGTCACAAGACCTGGGCAACATGTGGGGCTTTCCCATGTATGGGGATTTTGAGTGACTGACTGACGGACAAAAATGTACGTTTTCATACTAAATGCGACCTGCGGTCGCAACAAGCACCTAGGAGACGTGGCTACATGTCTGTCAGCTGTACAGTAGGTCAATAAATGAAGGGCTGGTTGTGTTGATTTACCCTCAGGGTTGAATGTGGGCCCACTAGTATAAGCGTATGCAGGAAGGAGACACAATAACCATGGAGACACAGCAGCTTTTCTGAGTGAGAACAGATAAAGGGAAGTGTTTGTAAGAGGACAGATCACATTGCACCCAACAATGGCCCACTTCTAGCAATCCTAGTGGGCAATTACTGCTGTACTACCACTACTATGACCCTGATATCGCAATATTAAATCACGACCCCTGTATTGTGATACTTGTGGTATGATGTATCACCAGATTCTTGCCAATACAAACCCCCGTTGCCGTTAGTGCGTGCTCTAGCAGTGGGGTTTGCTTTCCCTGTGGGTTCTGTTTTCCCTGGGGGACTGAACTAAAACTACAACTACTATTCAAATGTTGTATAGCGTATTGCTCAACTCTGGTTGTTTTGAAATATGCTTTATATCTTTAGATGCTTTAAAGGGTTTGAGGTGTGACCATATATGGAGGCGTGATGTCACGAGGCGTGACCATATATGGAGCCCGACCAACTGACGGGAGATGCAGGTTTTCATAGTAAATTGACATACATCGGGCAAATGTGGAGGCATACTAGTGTACACACTCAAACACACATATTCACACACAGTCACTCACATGATGACATCATGCACACACACACACACATGACCACACACACAGATACACACAAACACGCACATACACATACAGATGGCACATTCTCTCGGAAAATGGATATTGAGTGAGTAGATACTGTATGTGAAGGAACATGCAGATAGCTGCTTTTCCCTCCAGCTGGGCTTAGGGCCTTAGGTGAGGCAATAGGTTTCCTCATGTATTTCTCCACTGCGTGATAGGCTGCCCCCACCAATAAACAAGTGGGATTGCGATTACAAGCTGTTCTCCCCTGCAGCACTTACTCCCGGGCGGCTCCCCATCCCTCGTCTATCACAAACCATCACAAAAACCCAACAGACTACGGTACGGCAGTGCCAGTCAAAGTGGGACACTTAGCTTCTACTAGCAGGCTGTTTCGTGTACTCTTGCTATCATGTCAAGAGGTAGGTAGTAGCAATTAAATTGGTATATTCCTTTTTTTTTTTTTTTAGATAATTTCAACAGGTCTATTTAGTGCAAATTAATGCAGATATGGGTCAATGTTAGCTCTGGTCCATAGCTCTAATGCGTTGCATTTAGAGCTATGTTACTCTCGACTTCCGCCGCTCACATGAATGCAGACCAGCCTCTCGTCTTTAGCGTAAATAAAAAGAACGTTTTTGCTACTCACCAAAACAAAGGCGGGTTGTGTCATTAGAAAGCCTACTTTCCTTAGTGGGAGCACTCTGAGCCCCCCACAACACGTACTGTATAAACGGTACTTTTTGGCCAGAAAATGATTTTTTTTCACCGGAGGAAAAATATTCTCTATGAGGCAATTCTCTGGGCAATATCGGTAGAAGGCGCAGTGGAGTAACTAAAAGTATTTTTTTCCCGGTGGAAACAAAATCCCCTTTTGGCCAAAAAGTACCGTTTATACGTGTGGTGGGGGGCTCAGAGTGCTCCCACTAAGGAAAGTAGGCTTTCTAATGACACAACCCGCCTTTGTTTTGGTGAGTAGCAAAAACGTTATTTTTATTTACGCTAAAGACGAGAGGCTGGTCTGCATTCATGCGAGCGGCGGAAGTCGAGAGTAACATAGCTCTAAATGCAACGCATTAGAGCTATGGACCAGAGCTTGGTCAATGTGTGCTGAACAATCTACAATAATGGGAAGCATGGGTTCATGGGGGGGTGAAGTGTTTCAATAACTCTGAACTTGGGAAGCCTAAAGCTTAATTTAAATTATGTTGCACGGTTTGGGGCTTTTCTGCCTTCATTGGTACAGTTTAGAAGCCAATACTGTAAAGGTAGCTCCACACCGAGCAGACTCCAGACTAGTCTCCAGACTAGTCTCCAGACTAGTCAAAACTAGTTCAAACGGTCAAAAGACTGCAAACAGACTGCAGCAGACTGAGCACTATCAACCGACCGCCGATGAGCAAATCCTGTGCAATAACTTTCCATAACAGGAGGTGGCAGTAGTCTGCTGTGTGGTGCCCAGTCGGAAACAACTGCACCGTCTTGACAAAAAGAACAACACTGCCGCTTCCGGTCGCGTCACTGTCAGGGTCATGCCACGGTACCGCAATATTTATTTATATAGCCTACCATCTACACCATGCAATTAATAATATTTATGCCATCCAGATCGAGATATGAGCAAAGTCCTCCGAGAGAGAAGCGGAGTGAAGCGGAGCGGGGCAACCACCAGCATACAAAGTTCTGTAGTTAGTTAGCCTTTTAGCAACAATATTTTTACAGTAGGCTATGTACGTACTGTTATTATAAGTACAAGTTATTGTCATTTTTTATGACAACATCGATTAGAATTACAAAAGGATTACAAAACGCACACATGCATGGGTAGTTCTGTGAGTCTGCGAGTCTGCATATAAACAGCAGTTTTGGGCTTTTTATACAAGCAGTCATTTAGTAGCCTATGTATGCATATGTTTATTATCGTGATAACCCGACACTTCCGTCTCTTTGATTGACAAGCTAAACAACCAATGAGGGTGCTATACAGAGCCTTTACTCCACACCCCACCCCTCTTCTCTATCGACTGGGGAAATCCGTCTGTGAACGACCAAAAATGTCGGGTTTCTCACGATCCTCATCGATAACGTCAAGATTATCTATCGACATCCTGCCGACAGGCAAGAGATGGCAGAAATCCGTCCCGACCCAAAAACGTGAAGGATTCTCCTCAGTCTGGAGTTACCTTATGTGGTATGCGCTTTGACCACTAGGCCATTGGTGCCCCATTCAGGTCTTTTGACTGTCAAATATACCACACAATACACTTTTCAAAACCTCTTGTCTTTGATGTGAGGTCTTGAATTTATTCTCTCCCTCCCTCTCTCTGCACCCTTTATGTCAGGGTGCCCTGCTTTGACTTATTTAAATTCACATTATAATAATAATGATGTTTGCGTTTGTTTGCTTATCGAGACACTTAGTGAAGTGTGATATGAAAAAGTGCAAATAAGGCTTATCATATTGTTTTTCATTACAGGGAGGGAAATAAAATTGGGGAACGCAGTGAGGCTATTGAAGCTGCATTACAAATATTTATATTATATTTTGAACACGTGTTATGAACCATATAAACCACATGACACTGACAAACACACAAAGACTGCCTGATATAAAAAATGACATATTATGCACACACGTGCACAAATATGCATACAAACACAAATGTGTGCGCGCGAGCGCACACACACACACACACACACACACACACACACACACACACACACACACACACACACACACACACACACACACACACACACACACACACACACACACACACACACACACACACACACAATGTAGAAAACGATAAATTCTAAATGGGCCAGCTGTATTTGTGTTACTGTGACATTTGTAGAGGATCCATGGAGACTGATACATCAAGCATGAGTTTGGACAGGATCAATTCATCCTATTTTGTTCATCAATGCCTGTGAAAGACACATCTGCCATCTACATTCTACAATGCTCTCGCAAATTAACTTTTGAGTTTGTTAAAGGTTTCATGACATTCATTTTAATTTATTTTTATTTTTCATTTTTCTTTTAGGTTTTATGACCTCAATTACAACCACACAACGTGAACTTTGAACATTCAGTGGATTTGCTGTGGTCTGGGGTTTTCTCTGTGGGTTCTGAAGCCTTTTTAGCTGCAATGAAAAAAGGCAAAATCCCTGAACAGTGAACATCTGCTGGCAAATGTATGTCATATATGGGGGGGCGGGGTACCGTCCTAAAGTCGGCTCTTCGGTGCTACTGAAAATTTCTGACGAGCCGAAATCATTTCGGCACTACAGTGCCGAAATCATTTCGGCACTACAGTGCCGAAACAGCGGTAAAATAGGAGTATGAATCGGCCCTAAGGCTCCAAGAACAGACTACAGGTGTACAGGTTTTGTACATAAAATGTTTGGAGGTGAATACATAATATTATTCACCTCCAAAAATCACCAAACTGTGTAGGATGATATGGACAGTGTAGCCCAGGCAAAAAATTATAGCCAAAGTTAAGTAAACTAAAGAAATGAACAACCCAAACACTTGAGACACTGAAACATGCGAAACCCTATAACACTGGCAGCTGACGGGTATGGACAGTACTCAAACAGAAAGCCTAAGAAAAAAACAAAAAAAACAACATTCAAATGGATTGGGAAATACATGTTTGTGCAGGCACTTCCTAACTTTCAAGCCAGCTGGATTTTTGTTCTTTCTAAATAATTTGTATCCCACGATTTTGTACCCATTTTTCACCCAGTGTCAATTATCTAATGTAATCCTAGTCTCTACACTCCCTCCGCCAACGTGGGGAGAGCAACGGACCTCATGCTTCCTTCAGTGCAGCGTCCAAGCCATTCTTTTCACCTGACAGGGGGGAGTTTCCCCTCCCTTGGACGTAGCGCATGGAAGGAACGCGTTATTCCAACCAGTTCCTTTCTCCCCCATCAGGTTGTTAATTAAAAAGAAGAAGCTCTGTATACATGTCCATGATCTGTGTGTACGTGCATGCATGTGTGTGTGCGTGCATGCATGCGTGTGTGCGTGCGTGCGTGTATGTTTGTTTTGTACTGTGCATGTGTGTCTACAATATTTTACTTTGTCTGTCTGTCTGTCTGTTTGTACTGCATATGTGTCTGTATGTACTACATATTTGTAGTCAGGCTCTGCCAATGGGCCTAATGAGGCTTTCACCTGTGCAATTTCTAGCCTCTGCCTCAGCCAATTGAGGCTCAACCAATCAGGCTCTGCCAGTGGGCCGAATTGATTGCCAAGTACACTTTTCAGTCTTCACACACAGGCACATACACAGATCTCCATGTGGGACACCGGCTGTCGGCTGACAGTTAAAACGGGTGCTATGACAACGTATATCATTAGGTTCCCAAGTTGCATCGTTCACAGGTAGGCCGTTGGCCGACTGCGACGGGCACGTACAGGTCTAGTTGTGATAATGGCTGAAAATATATTGTGATATAATATTTTGCCATATTGCCCACCCCTACGTCATATCACTTTATTAAAGAAAAACATTTGATAACTTTTCATCGTGCCCCTAAAATAATTTGTGTGCTACTAGATTTTTCAATTTAGGAGCACACGTGCTACTTGGAAAAATGCTAAGCGTCGAGCCCTGGTATGTAGTAGGATGTGCATTTTTTGCTATGTATTATTATTGGGTTTTTTGTGTGTGCTTGTACCGACGCAGTACATCTTATTTGTGCATGTGTGTCCGCAGTACATTTCTCTGCCTCTCAGACTGCCATCACAGAAGCACTGTGTCCTGCTGGTCGGTCCTTAATGGTGAAATAGCTAGTGTAATTAAAGCTTAAAGCGAGTCCCAGCAGCCCAATGCATCAAAGACAACCAATTAGCTACTGTCCACATGATGGAGGGATGGGGAGAGACGATGAGAGGCCTTGTTGTATAGGCCTACTATGGGACCATGAGCTACTCTCATTATTATGGATTAACCTAGTCTCGCGTAGCCAGACAACTATTTCACAATCTCCGAATGCTATATAGAGTCTGGAACTACACTCCCGAAATCAGAGTGATCTGTGTGTCATTTCCGTTTACAAAAATATATTTAAAAATATCTTTAGAGCTTATTTTTTTATTTCCATTTTTGCTAAGCAGCAAGCTATATATATATGCTTAGATGATTTCTATTTATATTAGGATACATTTTGCGACTGCATGTAATGACGAAACGGAAGTGGGGAGGAGGCTCTACTTCCGCTTTATATTTTACTCATGATCAGAGCTTTATCAATGCTTTATCATGTCAATTCTGACTGTCTTCAGTGCCTGACAAAAGGGGATTAAGTGGTTAAAGGGGTATTTCACTTTCAAATAAAATAAACATTACTAATTCCATTACTTTTTTATTTATTTTTTTATATGTTTTTAATATTTATTTTATTTGAAAGTGAAATATCCCTTTATCGCCTCCATGAGTCTTGAAACACCACACAGTCAGAGACCTCACTTTCGAATCCTTTGCGAATCCTTTTACACTTCACAACAGTGGTTTTCAACCAGTGGTCCTTGGGGGAGAGAGTTGGTAACCAAATGGACCCTTATTGCATATTGCCGTATTGCAGTCGCAGTCGTTACGGATAAGCGGTTGAAGATGGATGGATGGATGGATGGATGGATGGATGGACCCTTATAGATCTTTAACTCTTGAGAGCATATCGCCCCTTTTCCATTCCTTTCACTGGCTTCCAGTTGCTGCCCACACAAGTACAAAACACTGGCATTGGCCTACAAGGCAACCAATTGCATGTCAAACCCTACAACCCATCCCACTCACTTCAGCAAAATAGGCAAACACAAACCTTCCCTAAAAACACCCCGGACTACACTCTGCAAGTCCTAGATGTTTCTCCCCACTGTACTGGCTCGTTGTCTGCTCATCAGAGGTAAATAAAATCATGTGGAAAAAGGACATATTGAGTGCTGGCATTTTCTTCGTTCTATAATCTCCAGTTTGGGAGCCAGTACTCCACCTTGCATTTGACCCTTTGTCAAGTCCTGCCCGCCGTTGTGCCCCTCTTCGCACCCATTGGTTGCCGTTTCTTAGTTGGACAAAAATCCTTTCTCTCCATTCACTTCACTACCATCGAAATAATGTTTCATATTGTATTAAATTTTAAACTTGGTGTCAGTCAAAAGGAACATCTCAGGTTCATCATAGTGACTGTGCAAAAAAAAATGTCTTCTTTTTTTTTAAATTATGTTTCAGCAAATTCAACATAAACGGCGGAACCAGGGAGGAACAAGGGCAGAAAGAGCCTGCTGGTTAGTCAGTCAGGGACCAATCAGAAGTCTGAAGACTTGCCTCTTCAGAGCCCCCCCCCCCCCCCCCCCCCCCCCCCCGCTTCAGATAGACAGACAGACAGACAGACAGACAGACAGACAGACAGACAGACAGACAGACAGACAGACAGACAGACAGACAGACAGACAGACAGACAGAGTAGATGCTTGCTGCAGAAAGAACTTTTCAATGTCGCTATGGTAACTTCGGTTTCTTGCCAAATGCACCAGACCTGATATTCTTCCTTCCTTCTCCCTTCCCTCTTTTTCCATCTGGCTTCCCTCTCCGCACCAGTCACATTATTTCACAAGAGTACTCCGCTCTGCAAAAATGTGATCTTTTTCTCATTATATAGTTCAGTGGAGAGAGGCAGGATGGAAGGGTTGACATGAGAGTGAGACACAGGTTCGGAGTTGGATTTGAACCCCTGGCGGTATAGTATTAATCCCATGAATCACATGCCCAGCCTTCCTCGGCCTGGGCGAGACGCGAGAGGGTTGACAAGCTTGTGCTGTTTGACCAGCTGTTGTATATAACCCCTAGAGTTGATACAGAAACTGACCAATCAACACAAGCTCCAGCTGTAGCTTCCCTAGGGGTTATACAGTACACTGAGGTCTAGAGCTTCAGCCACAAAGTTCAGCAAGATTAGAGAAAGGAATCCATCAGTGAAACGTGGACGAAACTCTGCCGCAGCACACAGCTCTTTCAGATAGTGTGACTGTGATAGATAGAGGAAAACCAATTACAGCCATCAGCACAGAACAGTACTTTGTCCTTGTAAAGGTAGTAACATGTGTGTGTGTGTGTGTGTGTGTGTGTGTGTGTGTGTGTGTGTGTGTGTGTGTGTGTGTGTGTGTGTGTGTGTGTGTGTGTGTGTGTGTGTGTGTGTGTGTTGTGCATGCTCTGCAACATTTAATTACCTGTGCTAATGGGTCTAATTGTGTCAGATGTTCGGGGACCTGAGCACCAGTCAAAGTGTGATTATTGAGACGTTCCTCTCCACTGGGTTTTTCTCAGGACATGAGGGGATCCTCTAGGGTAACTTCTCCAACGAGGAAATCAAATTCGCAAAACCCACCCCTCCCTCCGAACCAACTGAAAGTAATGTCACCGACTGTCTAGGGACCCCATGCAGTCATTTTCACTTTATTTCCACAAGAAAACCGGACGGAGACACAGCAACACTGACAAACATGTGTGTGTGTGCGAGTTAATTAACACAGGAGATTATTAACATGTATGTATTATGTAAATTATTTGTAAACATTATGTGTGTGTGTGTGTGTGTGTGTGTGTGTGTGTGTGTGTGTGTGTGTGTGTGTGTGTGTGTGTGTTGTTGTTGAAGCAGCAGGCCTACTGTGAATACTAAAGCGCACATTAACCAGAGTCTCACAGGCGTTAGACCACTGCAGTCTGCGTCCTGCTCTGACCTGTCTGCACACAGTGCTGCCACTAAGATAACACAATAACACACTGACTCACAGAGTGCGCACACACACACGCACGCACGCACGCTCTCTCTCTCTTTCTCAACATCTTGTCTATTTCTGTCTCTCTGCAACCCACTGATGGGCCCATGCAGTCAGACCAAAGTGTTACACAGTGGGCATTCCATGTAGCAGAGCTCTGACTGTTTGTTTACATATAGAAGACCTTGCCTTAGATCTGGTTGTGGCTATTGGACAGACAGACAGACAGACAGACAGACAGACAGACAGACAGACAGACAGACACTAGTACTACCAAAATAAGATAGAGAGACAGACAATGAGGGCAGAGCCCTGGCGCGGATCTGATAAAAAGAAAGACATAGCTAATAAGCTAAATGGAGAACAGGATGGAAAGCACAATTACATGCAATCATTAGACCCTGAGATGGGGGCTACATTTGCACAAGTTCATACTTAGTACACACCCACAAGCACATGCATATCACGCACACGTTCATACACACCCAGAAGCACATGAATACCAAACACACAAACATTCGTACCCACAACACATACCCACACAACAGACACACACACACCCACCCATACCCATGTACTCTGTATTTATTTCTGTATCTACTATCCCTGCCTCCCCTGCAGAACAGAAGTGAGCGGGAGGCCAGCAGAGCAGTAATGAGTTGCTCTGTTTTCTGGCCAGCAGCCAAATCATTGCTTAGCAGAGCGAGTAGCTCAAGTCGAATACACAGCCACAGAGCGGAGCAAAAGGAACTGCGCGTTTGCTGTTGTTGCTGGTATTTTGCCCTTTTCTTTTGTCAAACTGCATGCAGAGGGCAAGACTTCAAAGAACCCTCACAGCACATCGACATGGGCACTAGGATAATTAGGTTTGGATAATTAGGTTGAAAAACAAAACAATATGATAATTAAACTAGGCCGCTTCTTACTGGTATAATTTCATTCATTGTACATATATTCTACTGTTAGATGGATATAGCCAGGTTCTTAGCTTACTTTATGATCTAATAATAATAATAATAACTACGTCTCCAGTCTCCACCAGGCTTGATATTTGGATAAAAAGGACTAATATAATAAAGTGTTGCACATAAATGGGCCTCCTGGTGGCGCTCGAAAAGGCAGAATTGAAAAATTACGTTTTTCCTTGGGCTGTAGGGAGTGTGCATACAAAGTTTATAGGGTCATCTGTTATATCGCCACCATCAGGCTGATTTGAAAAATGTCAAGTGGCATTTCTTCCTCAGCCTTGTGTGAATATGCGTGCACAGTTTCACCGTAATCGGACACTGCGTTGATGATTTGCAGCATTTTGTACAAAACGGGACGCTACTGAAAACTTTGGTAGGCAATCTTAGCCAATCAGGGAGGAATATGAGAAATGAAACAAACCCGTCGTGATCACATGACTATAGAGATCATGTGTACCGATTTGCGTGAAATTTGGATAAAAACTGAAGGAGTAATATAAAGAAATGTGTTTTACATATGTCGGCCTCCTGGTGGTGCTATAAAGTGCAGATGTCCTTGGCCTCTAGGGAGTGTGCATACAAGGTTTTACACAGATCGGTGCAGTTATAGGTAAAAACACGAATGGGCCAGTTATAGCGCCACCATGAGGCTGCGGTAAACACACAATGTGTTCATGATTTGCGGCATAACGGCATTTTGTTGGAAATGGAGCAGTCCTGTGAACTTTGGAAGCCAATCTTGATGAATCAAGATGGAGTCTGAAAAATCTGAAAGACCCGTTTTGTGTATTGAGAGACTGTGTACCAATTTGCGTGAAGTTTGGACAAAATCTGTAGGTGCACTGTCAAAAAATGTGTTGTTCAAAAAGCGGCCTCCTGGTGGCGAGGCAACAGGCCAATGTGAAAACTTTGTGGCAGAGGTTCAGCTCTGGCATCCAGGGAGTGTGTGTGCAGACTCAGAGTGTGGCTGCGATCAAGCCAACGGTGCCAGAGATTAGCTGTCCACAGACGGACACACACATGGACGGACTGGTGGAGACAATAAAGGGATTTCATTAACTTTCAGAAAAGGTTGAAATTGGAATCATCAGCTTCACATTATCTCAGTCATTATGTTCCATCATGTGGCCCAGCATAATTGATATCTCTGATAGTGAAAGACAGTGCAACAGCTGTATTGTTTATGACGCACGCACGCACGCACACACGCACACACACACACACACACACACACACAAAAGCTGATCTACAAGCTCACAATGCCCTTGTAGTCGTAGATCTGCTATTTTGGCTATTTGTGAACAACATTTCTAGAGATTTGTTGCCTATAATTACATGCCATGATGAGGCCAGGTTTTGTCTGCCTGCATTTTCTCCTGTCCTGTTTCCTTTCCCAGACAGACAGAAACACGGAGACAAAGTGACGGAGGGGGGCTCCCTTCATGTCTCTGCAGCATCCCTTTCCATGATTTAACTGGAACAATCTTCCTCTCAGATCTGTTACCTCTCCCTGCTGCGCGATTATGAATCCCACCAACGTTCTGGGATAGACCCACCTTACCATGATTGGCTCCCGGGCAGACATAGTTTTACTGAGGTTAGGGTTAGGGTTAAGGTTAAGTTTAGGCATAGTTTTACTGAGGTTAGGGTTAGGGTTAGGTTTAGGCATAGTTTTACTGAGGTTAGGATTAGGTTTGCAAAAACGAGAACTGTCAATCACAGCGACTACTGGCCAATCACAGTGGGGCTTTCGTAGGACTGCGATGGGATCCATAATAACGCCTCCCTGCCGCTTCAGGACTTCCTGGTATTCACACCTCAAAACAACCTGTTCAGGCTACCAATACTGCCTGTACTACTGTTTATTTCTGACCTTTATACAAGTCACTGTACTGTAATCATATTGGAGGGGGAGTGGGGGGGGGGGGCATAGGAGATGATGAGCAAGCTAACTGTATCTGTACAACATGCTTGTCTATTGTGTAACTGTACTGTATTTGTATGTACTGTTTTGCCTGTGTATAGGACCCCCTCTAAAATTAGATGCATATCAAGGGGCTATCCTTTCAATAAATTCTGACCAACATTCTGACCATGTACTGTAGCCGGTGCCACACTGTGGTGCAGGTCTTTTCTTCATGTAGACACCAGGTTAACCCTGCGACTGGTCCACCATTAAAGTCCTCATTAAAGTCCTGGACTTTAATGAGGCTGCTTACTGTAATTATGTTAATGTTAACCCATGCTGAGAGCTGAAGGACTCCTCTGAGAGAGTGCTTGGAGAATGAAGAAACGGAATGTACAAGTGTTCAAGGAATGAAATGGAATGAAATGGAATGAAATGGAGAAGTAAAAAGGCAAAGTAGGGGAGTAGGTGAGGGGGTGACTAATACTGTAGCTACTAGCTACTAGCTGTCACAATCTGGGTTCCAGTGTGCCTGCAGTGCAACTGCTCCACTTTCACAAAAATGGTAAGCTAAATATATTATAGGCTAATATAATGACATGTTATTTATTTTAAAATATTGAGAGGAAACCCCAACTTGAACTTATTTTGGAGGCTCAAACAAATGCAGCACCAGCATAGTTGGCATTCTGCTGGTGGCAGCTGTAAGGTGGCTTGTTGGCAGTTCATTAAGTCAGGGGCCTTACAGTGCGTGAAGAAGGCAGAACGCACACCTCACTGGCGCTGTGAGATCTGATGATATGAACATTAAATTAATCTTATTTCTATGTGTCGAGTTTGGAGATGCGGATTGCTTCAAAGCAAACAGAATGTAAACTAGATTAGGGAGTGTATACCATTAGATTGCAACTGGACAGTCCACTATACTCTCTCTCTCGCTCTCTCTCTCTCTCTCTCTCTCTCAATCCCGTTCTCGCTCTCCCACTCACATGCACACAGACAGGCACGGAAACATTAGCCTCTAGTGCTGCTTAACAACCTGACCGTGCAGGGCTTCGCTGATTGAGAACATGGCATTCAATTACAACTGGACTGTTTACCATGACAACAACCTTGTCCCTCCAGACCATTTCCAAAGTCTTACCCAATTACAGAGCCCCTGAGTGCACATCTTAACCCACATTCTGTGATGGATTGAGTGAAATTAAGCCGATGACTGGGACCTGGGTGGGTGGAGGTGGAGGGGTGGGGCTGGCATTAGCATTATGTTATGAAATTACCCACTGAACGTATTAAAAACCACTGTTCCGTACCTGAATGCAATTAGTACACACTAGTCCATACCCGTCCGGGGATAATATACCCAATCCCTTCTCTCTCTTTCCCTCTCTCGGCTAACCCTCTCTCTCCCCCTTCTCTTTTTTAGGACACAATAATAGTGCAAAGTACAATCAATAATGTGACAATATGAGAGATAACGGCTAGCTGCAATTAGGCTATGCAAGGCTTTTATTATTATGTGCTACAACACGCAGAGGGTGTGTGTGTGTGTGTGTGTGTGTGTGTGTGTGTGTGTGTGTGTGTGTGTGTGTGTGTGTGTGTGTGTGTGTGTATGACGTCAATTAATGGCTTTCCAAGTACAGTACATCCACTTGAGAAAGGCAAGGGACTCGGTTTACAAATATTAGTGCAGTAGCCATTTATCAGAGTTAAACTTGGGGACAATTATCTATTATGTCAGCAAAGGCACAAACATCACATGTAGCTTGGACAATCTGCAAAGTCATTTGAGAGACAGACACACAGGCAGATACACACTACACAGAGATTCCTGGAATTTATAATTTGGAATTTATAAAGATATATTTTGCTAATATTTTGCTAATGACAAGATGTCTGTCTATCTGTCTGATCAACACCTAGACAGGATCAGCAACGTGCAAAGCAAATTGATCCCAGTGAGGGTCTCGCATAACGGCCTGGCCAATCAGCAGCAGCTAGAGGTGGGATCAATGCATACACAGTGCTGCCTTGATCCCGCCTCTAGCTGCTGCTGATTGGCCAGGCCGTTTTGTGGCCGGGCATCAAGTCTGCCTGAGAGTTCCCAGATGGGAGCAGGAGGGGGGAACCCAGTGTACTCTCTGCTGCCCCATCTGGCGGAGTCAGGTTAGGTCTCGCAGCCCTCCCGACCAGAGATTCAGCACCCAATGCTGCCGTTTTTTATTTAAAGTGGGGAGGACATGTCACCCTCCGTTTTATTTTATTTTTTCTTTACTTTTTTCTATATCATGCCCAATCATTTTGGGCATCTCTATTGACATGCCCAAAATGATTGGTTACCGATTATCGGTTTTACTAAATTATATACAGTAAGTATACACATTTTTTTAATATTTGATTAAATAAAATAGTTTCATTAACTGTTGCACCCCTAATCAGGCTAACATGTAGATATGCAGGGGACACACCATAGACAGACCAACAGACAAAGATTTCACACATATACTGTAGGGAAAAAAACACTTTTGTGGTTTTTTTATACTTTTCCTCCAGAGAGTCGTGGCGTAAGAAATGTAATAAAGGTTGAGGTCACGAGGTGGTGTGTTCAGTCCCGTTACATTTCTGACATCTAACACATTGACCTGCCCATAGGGGTTAGGGGAGGGAATTAAAACAACAGAAGGAGGACAGGGAGTCGGAGAAGGTCTTCGGAGACAAATTTATGTATTTATGTCCTTCGATTCTCATGCCACTTTTGTTGTGCAACGTATCAAGCAACTGATGCAAAGCATCAATGGGGCTTTAGCTTATAGGCATCAATTTAGGCATAATATGTCCTATACTTCTGTACTAGATTGTGTCTAGTCCCTACACTACAATATTCTGTCAGCAAAGCCAGGGCTGGACTGGGACAAAAATTCGGCCCGGTCATTTTCGCGTGAATTTGTCCCAGACCGGCCCACCACAACCAGCGTGCAGATAGCAGAAACTCTACCACCCACTCCGTCGAGGCACACAAACAAGCCCTAATACCACCACTTTTACAGAACAACATAAATGATACAAACAGTGCCGGTTCTAGGCGTTTAGTGGCCCTAAGCAACATAATATTATGTGACATATTATGTCAGGGGGGGCGCCAGAAAAATCTGTAAATTTGCCATGAAAATGCTTCAATCTGGTGCACTTTGAGATCAAAATTAAGAGGTTAGATCAGGCTGCCAGTTGATATTAACCTGCGGGCCGCATTAGGTGAAGGTGGGGGCCACATGTGGCCCTCAGGCCGCCAGTTGATATTAACCTGCGGGCCGCATTAGGTGAAGGTGGGGGCCACATGTGGGGGCCCAGTGTGGAGGGATGGTATGACAGACTGACTGGTATAAACAGTGCCCCCAGTGGGGAGGGATGGTATGACAGACTGACTGGTATAAACAGCGTCCCCAGTGGGGAGGGATGGTATGACAGACTGACTGGTATAAACAGCGTCCCCAGTGGGGAGGGATGGTATAAACAGCACCCCCAGTGTAGAGGGATGGTATAAACAGCGCCCCCAGTGTAGAGGGATGGTATAAACAGCGCCCCCAGTGTAGAGGGATGGTATAAACATCCCTCAACTGTAGACTGGGGGCCACATGTGGCCCCCAGCCTACAGTTGATATTAACCTGCGGGCTGCATTAAGTGAAGGTGGGGGCCACATGTGGCCCTCAGGCCGCCAGTAGCCCATGTATGGGATAGGGGATACATTCAGTGGTTGTGGCCCTAAGCGACCGCTTATACCGCTTATGCCTAGAACCGGCCCTGGATACAAACCAACAGACAACTACACAACCCTTTGTAGAGGGTTTATTTGTCACTCACTGATACAGGTACAGTGAAATTATCATGATAGTACTGGCAGAATGGCAGCACGCCCGGACCTTTCCTGGTGGCCTGCCACCTATTGGCCTGCCTGCCTGTTTAATCATGGCGGCCCCCTACGGTCGCGGCCCACCGGGAAAATGCCCGGTATGACCTGTGGCCAGTCCAGCCCTGAGCAAAGCTCTCATTTAGCCAAGTGGCCTTTCTGCCCTCTGTCCTCGTGTGCCAGTTGTTCTGGTGTGTGTCAGTTCTGTACTTTGTTACTCCTGTTGTTGTTGTGGACCTGTACCATTGCCCAATTTGCCCCCAAATCTAGTTTCTGACTGTGGATGTGTACCATTGTCCACCAGCCTATTTTCTATTATAAACAGAATTAGAAGGGGGAAAATAATGTGTCTAAAATGCAGAGGTCGTCTTGTAATCGGAAGGTCACCGGTTCACCCTCTGGTCTACGTGTCCCTGGGCAAGACACACAACGCCTATTCGCCCAACCTCCCCCTTTCTTAACAGATAATGTATTGGTTATGCCAAAACAATACTGACTGTTTAGTATTAATTGAGGTGAGACAAGGAGACAGAAGGAAGAAAGCGAGAGAAAGAGCCAGAGGCAATGTCATTACTATCACAGCCACTGATCAGCAGCAGGAGTGAACCAGCCACGAGAGATGTTATACGACAGGGTCATGGGCAAAGAACACCTCTAATATAGAATTAATGCATGTAATAAAACATAACCCAGTAAGTCGTCGTCGTACTGGGTAGATATATATAGGCCTACTCCCCAACCATTTTCCGGTGAAAAGATTAGGCCTATCATTTCTTCCTTCACGATTGGACCACAGTCCAAACAGATGATGGTCAGACAGACAAGTGACTCTCATCACGGTCTAACAAACAGCAAAAAAAATCACACCTGTGTGAATTGAGCGGTGCAACTATATATTTATTGTTATAGTTACTGTACTGTACTGTGCTCTGTAATGTATTGTAGTGTACTGTGCTTTGTACTGTACCTTGATTATTTTTGGAAAAAACAGTTACTGTGTGGGGGTCCCCGGTGGGTCCCCAGAACATCCAGACCCCCAGGAACGCACCCAGGGGGCCGGCCCAGTTCCGGCGAGCCTTCCCGTGTCCGAAATGGTCGAGTTACTTTCCGTGCTCGGACACAGAGACACACGTACGTACGTGGACATAGGGACACATAAAGCTGCGTAATGGAGTGGAGGCCCCGCTCAAAGTCTGACACTCTGAGTTATATACCAGCCTGGGTGGCTTAAGCATCTATTCTACAGTATCACATCATATCACACTTGCATATAACCAAATGAGGGTGCTAAAACAATAACAATAAGAACATATTTCTCTATCTATCGTCACCTCTTATATGGCTTTAAGAACAAAAGCTTTCAAGGAAGAGGCTCCTTTGTCCCGATTGACTGTAACGCCACGTGAATACTAGCCATAGTGGATCGTTTGGATTTGTTTTTGAGGAACATTTAGGAAAACATTTAATTTAATTTGATATGCAGGTCAAGAATAAATATGCATGCATATAAATCTTGTCATCCTTAAAAGATAATGGCAGAACACACCAGTGTTGTACTCAGGAGGTTGACAGTGCCCAGAAGTTATCTAAGGTGAGATTTATAGTAATTTCAAGGAGGCTGAGCAGTTTGGAAAATAGGTTACTGCTGCTCAGTGACAGTCTGCGTTTCCTATTGGCAATGGAGCATACACTGCCATGTGGTGTCAGCACAGCCTCATCTGCACTCATGATGCTTCCTATACACTGTTTGAAAATACAGATATCACCATGACCCGTTTCCATCCTTTGTTCCACCTCAAAGGTTATAGAGAGACTAATTCATCAGAAACAAATCAGCAGCTATACCTAGAGTAGACGTAGACGTTTGAATTCCAATCTGGCTTCAGAACATCCAACTCCACTGACACATGCCTACTGTATTTGAACGACAACGTGAGGTAGACTCCGGCAAATACTGTGGCATGGTCATGCTGGACCTCCAAACAGGCTTTCGACACTGTAAATCACTCAATTCTCCTGGACAAGCTGAAGGCAATCAGTTTTGATAGTGTATCATTAAATTGGATGAAATCCTACCTGGAGGGAAGAGAACAATTGGTTGACATCAAAGGAACCATGTCCTCTCCCCTCCCAGTGAACTGTGGGGTTCCCCAAGGAAGCATTCTAGGGCCGTTACTGTTCCTACTTTACATTAACGACATGAATGTTGCCTGTAACTGCAAATTGTTCCTGTTTGCTGACGACTCAGCACTCCTGATCTCGGGGAAGGACAAAATGCAGGTTGAGGAGGCTCTCAGTTCGGAACTCACCAAAATCTTGGCTTACCGATTACAAACTCTCACTACATCCCGGAAAAACAGAATCCGTTATTTTTGGGTCCAAACATGCTCTCAGTAAAGTAAATGGAAATGATTTCAAGGTCAGAGTTGAAGAGCAAAGAAGAGATTACATATCTTGGCGGTATTCTAACAAACTGACAGGTGAAAGCATGGCAACAAGGGTAATCAAAAAAGTAAACCAAAGAACAAGATTTCTGGGCAGAATTTCCTCGTTTGTCAACAAAAGTGCTCTCAAGACTCTAGCGGGAGCCCTAATTCAGCCCTACTTTGACTATGCTTGCACCTTTTGGTTCTCAAACATCTCTATGTCACTAAAGACCAAGCTACAAACCTCCCAAAACAAACTAATTCGACTACTCCTCGGTCTGAGGCCCATGACCCATCTTTTTGCAACCCATTTTGATAGTCTAGGGTGGCTCCGGGTAGAAAACAGAGTTAAAATTGTAAATGCAGCTTTGCCCTCCATACCTGACAAACTACCTAAAAAAAGTGAGCGACTCCCACAGCCACAATACAAGAGGAAGCGAGAAAAACGATCTGGTACCACCCACTTTCAAAACAAACATCTACAGCACTGCCACCCAAGTGTGGAATGCCCTGACCAAAATAAACTATTCATTCAATTTTGACAATACCTCATTCGGTACTGTCCAGCGTTGAAAACCTGAATGAAATGAGTAGTACATCCAGTTCGAGTGCACACTGATTACCATTGTCACAGAGAAGATTGTGTGCACATCTCAATGCCTATATTCAGGCCAGGTGCTGGATGTCAGGCATCAAGGCAAACATCAAAGAAGAGGAAGAACATCCGCACACCAGTTTGTAGAGCTCTGAGACTTACTTTATTTATACTTACAACAATTTTGCAACGTTTCGACCGACTAGGTCGAATATTAGGCAATATTACAATGACAGAAAAGAGCAAATATATACAAAAATCATTGATTAATGATCATGCATAACACCTGGGAGTGGGAAGGAGCACAGCAACCTAAACCAATCCCAGGGCTAGAACCTGTTAGTCCACCCATCGGAGGAGAATTTACCTGAGCAGATAAACTTTACACACTTAAAACAAACCATCAACAGAAAAAACATTTTCATGAGAGTAAAAACATCAAAAGTCATGATTGATGATAATGATCTTTTTCTGTCATTGTAATATTTGCCTGATGAAGACCTAGTCGTCGAAACGTTGCAAAATTGTTGTCTTAAAATAAAGTAAGTCTCGGAGCTCTACAAACTGGTGTGCGGATGTTCTTCCTCTTCTTTGATCCATACCATTGTCAGCCAGCCCAGCTGGTGTTACTCCAGTCCAGGTAAACTTCCCTGGAGTGCACTGGCAGGGAGTTTGTTGACCTCCTGATGAAACTATGTTGTGAAATTCTAAACAGCATGTGAGTGACACCGTGTGAGAGAGGGAGAGGACCTGAAAAGTGACAGAGGAGTCTGTCTCTCCCTCCGAACTGCCTCTTCACACTAGGGTATTAGAAGCAAGCAGTCAATCATTATCCCTCATGGCTGGCCCCATGGGCAGCTCCCACCCAGCAAGGGATGAAGGAGAGATAGGCGTGTAGAATTCACCCTGTTCCTTGTGTCCTGACGAGGGAAAGGAACACCATCAAACAGAAACGGTTCTCAGCAAGCTCGACCATTCCAATACTGAGATAAAAGACCATAAACAATATTGAATTCTGAGTTCCTAACAATACTTCTGCCCGGCTTCTTGTTCAACCAAGGTTTGGGTAGTTTCATCAATGTGAAGATGTCTTTTTGTGACGTGATTTATGGCTGTTTTTGATCATGTATGTCAGGCAAAGTCATAATGGTGTGAACAGTGGCATACTAATATAAGTCAGATGGACCTCCAACAACAAGAGGAAATTGTCAGAAGATTGACAATAATGGTTGTCTAAGAAGGATTATCTATGAAGAAGGAAATTATCATGGCTCAGTAATATATCTGATACACACACTGTGTGTATCAGATATATTACTGAGCCATGATAATTTCCTTCTTCATAGATAATCCTTCTTCATTGAGGGAATGTTGGAGGGAGAGACAATACAGCCAATTATTCAGCCCATCACTATTAACCAATAACCATGGCAGATATTACTTTAGTTTGGAATGCAGCAGCCAGGGAGGACTCCCTCCCACAATATCACAGCCATAGGGGGAGCACAGCTCATAAGGTTGGTTACTAATGAGAACATCTCACAGCTATAATAATATATGCATATTATTCACTTATGCCCTGTTATATAATTCATTGTACAATGGTGGCGTGTAAAAAAAAAAAAAAAAAGAGGCTAGTTCACAACTATGATTGCAAATAGGCCTATCCTCTCATACATGTACAACAACAAAGGCTATATTATTATATTATTACGCATTTCAAACAGAGGCATTCTGCAGAGGTATTCTTTACTTACATACAACATAAACTAAGGGCAAGACAATGAAGACAGTGGAAAAAAGGCTACAAGAACAGGAATTATGTAGCGATTGTAAGCTTGCAGAGGTACTGCAAGAACTCGGCGCGCACGCACGCACGCACACACACACACGCACACACACACACACACGTGACGTGACGTGTCTAAACGTCCAAACGTAGGCTAGCCTATATATCCAATAAACGAATTATAGTTGACTCACCCCATGTGTGGATGGCATGGTTCAATTTGGTGTAGCCTGGAGATAGATTCTGTGAGCAGGTTTCTTTCCACAGTCTCCTCTCGGGCGAGGTTTTCTGCCATGAAGTTGAGCATTCCAGCAGCTGGTCAAGGTTTCAAACAATGCCTAAAAAACCTGTGCGAGCAGCACTGCGTCTGCACATTGTGCACAAATGATATGTAGCTATTTTTTGGTCAATTCGACAATTCCTTAGCCTAACCTTTAACCTACTTTATGAACAAATACGAGTGATACTGAAGAATTGGAGACGGAATAACAAATACCGCCCAATCATTTTAAAACCGGTTAAAACTCACCCAGCGTGCGACACACGTGTGATGATCAGGTGATGATGCACACATTTACGCCTTCAAAATAAGAGACACCAATGTCACAATAACATCGAGGAGTGGGTTACTGTCTGGTAATTTGAAATGTGTTAACTAAATATATATAATATACAGTAAGTATGCACATATTTGAGAACAAGTCTTTGCTCAGAACAAACACTTCACTGTGTGTCCTGGAGGTGCTTAGAAATGCACCTATTTGCAGTGTTTAGTGTTTACAGGAGATTCACTATATATATATATATATATATATATATATATATACACACACACACACATACACAAGACACACAGGTTGTAGCATGGTGTATTTAAAAAAAAAAACATCGCAAACTAGTTGGGATCGCCCCCTAGTGGTCCGTTTAAATCCTAGAGCTATGGAGCAGAGCTAATAGATCAGTATGGTTGGTACGGTTGAAACCCCAAATAATTGATAGAAGATATTTTCCAATGGATTGGGTAGCCTATGCTAAATAAAATTACTAACTGAAAAGGCATCATTTTCAAGATGGTGTCCACGATACCTGCCGGGAGCTTAAATTGAATATGTAGGCTAAAACAAAATCGAAACAAAAATTGTGCACTTAGTAACTAGTTTTAGATTCTTGGCATGGTGAAATATTTCATATTAGGTAGGCTACATATGCAAGCTGTGTTCAATACTAATATCTGTGTGAGAGAGGCTGTCATGTCAATGCTCTGAAGTCTGAACTAGCCTATAGAACGTATATAGCCTATTACGTATATTGTCTCTCTATTGTTAAAGGCGTTTAATGTTTGTTTTACATCACCATTACATCACCTAATCAACATGAGTTAGACTTTAATATATTAGCGCCCCTCACTTCACACGGGTGTGATTTTATTTGTGTTTATTTATGTTATTTAGCATACCTAATAATAACAGTATCCATTGAAATTTATTTTCTATCAATTATTTGGGGTTTCAACCATGTGACTGACTTCTCTAATATTGGATTCATTGCAACCCAAAAATCAAAAACTTGTCACCAAGTGCACGATTTTTATGAATTCCATCCCAGCTAACTGAAGTGGGGCTTGCCATAGCGCAGCTGCCGCAGCAGCGTGCACGAGTTCGGGGAGCCTGAGCAGACTGTCGACCACATAATCACCACCTGACTGCCCCCTGTATTAGACCACCATCGGAGGAGGGCCTCTTCCAAGTGGGACCAGAGACGAGGGCGTGACTGCACGCCATTGAGCTTGACACAACACTTCAAGAAGAAGTGACATAAGTCAGTAAGTTGATGTACCTTAAAATGATGTAGATTACTTCCCAAGGGTGCCTATGCTCTGCCTCTATCATATTCTCTCTCATTCATTGCCTTAAGCAAGTGATGTGTGATTGTACTTGGCTGACCGGACTGTCATCCTTTCTCATTGGGCTAATCACAGAGGTGGAGGACCTCTGTTTTATATCAGTGGCTGAGCATGGATCTCAGAGCGAGCCTGACGGCGGCAGGGAGCTGTACTGCCTGCTATAATATGTAGACTCAGATCATACAGATAAAGACATGTTAAGTCTTTTGATTGCCTATGGCGAAATAGCCAGCAACCGTTTTGCAGAGAGCAAAGGGTCCACTCCCTTTGTATAGGAATGCAGTGCACGCCCGCCGTCAGAATTACATTAACACTCAGGATGTTTCTTTGTTGGAGCACAGATCATACGACAGTCGTAGGAACTTTGAACAACAGACACCTGCAAGACGTTGTACTGCAAAGTACCATATACCAACAAGCAACTTGTTGCTCTGGCATGGATTATGACTAGACTCAGGACTGACTGCTTTCCTCTCTACAGTATCTAGTGTACATTACATATATTTTCCCCAAAGTGGAACAGAGTGAGCAATAAACAGCCAATACATTAGAGTCTGGGTTGTGTCACAATGTCTTCACCGGAGGAAGCCGGTCTATCACAGAGGAGCAAAAGTAGCCTCATTTAACCCCCATCACAAGCAGACACAGACCATGGAACATGTTTTACTGGAATTCAGCGAGTTAAACACTCTCAGACCCACAAACCACTCAAAGCCAAGTTTAGCCTATACTCACAAATAACCCCCCCCCCCCCCCCCCCCCCCCCCCCCACACACACACACACACACACACACACACACACACACACACACACAAACACACACACAACATTGCTCCTATTCTCCATAAACAAACAAAACAGTAAAAGGACGACCAACTTGAGCTCCATGCATAGCAGATGTCCTTTTGGTGAATCTGCACTGCACAAGTGTTTGCTGAAGAGAAGTCCTATCAGTCCAGTTCCCACGAGAAACAAATTCCCCAAAAGGTATGGTGTTTGTTCTTTTTCTTTTTTGCTGATGTCACTTGGTAAAAAGTCCTGCGCTGTATATATTGCATGAGACACAAGCACAGATGCACGGCATGTAAGTAAGAGAGGGCAGACTCACCACCACTCACTCAGCCAAGAATGTGCCAAATGTGTGTTGTGGAGGAGTAGAGAATATTCCACGCATTGTGTTGAAGTGCAGAATCACACCACTTTATCCAAGGAGAACAGCACACACTTATACTGTATATGTATACACCCAGGGAGGAAGAGTGTGTGTGAGAGAGGGTGGGGGGTGAGAGTGAAAGGAGATACCGGTATGTGAAAGGGAGGAGAGAGAGGAGGGGTGTAGAGAGAAGGGCATGGTGGTGGTGGTGTGTGTGTGTGTGTGTGTGTGTGTGTGTGTGCATGCGTCTGCCTGCCTGCCTGCCTGCCTGCCATCCAGCCTGCCATCCATCCATCCATCCATCCATCCATCCATCCATTCTCCTGTCTCCTAATTGTCTTGTTGTCTAACAAATTCTGCTGCTGTCTACAGACCCCATGCTATCATCTGTACAGCAAGACAATGAGCACCAAGCGGCTCCGGTTTGTCAGCTGAGCTTTGTGCATAATCTGTGGGTGTCGGATGGTCTAGCACCCACAGCCCGCATACGTTTCACCTGTATTAGTGAACAATAGCCTAATAAGCACATAGTGACTCTTCCTCCTGTTCTATTAGATGTGGCGTGCTGCTGGAGGTGTTCTTTGAGTGAGAGAGGGCTCCCACCTGCAGCTCTGTACGCGCACATGCGAGTGGCCTCTGCGCTCCGCCCTGCACTCTGGCTAATTGAAACAGATGGAGGGGCGGCGGAGGTTGAGGATGAGCCCTCGGGCCGGGCTGATGAAAGGAGAGGTGGCACTGGGAGAAGCTCAGGGCACGCAGAGGAGAGGAGGGGGAGAAGGCACACAGGGCACACAGGAGAGGAGGACGGGGAGAAGGCACACAGGGCACACAGAGGAGAGGAGGACGGGGAGAAGGCACACAGGGCACACAGAGGAGAGTTGGAAGGGGAGAAGGCACACAGGGCACACAGAGGAGAGGAGGACGGGGAGAAGGCACACAGGGCACACAGAGGAGAGGAGGACGGGGAGAAGGCACACAGGGCACACAGAGGAGAGTTGGAAGGGGAGAAGGCACACAGGGCACACAGAGGAGAGTTGGAAGGGGAGAATGCACACAGGGCACACAGGAGAGGAGGACGGGGAGAAGGCACACAGGGCACACAGAGGAGAGGAGGACGGGGAGAAGGCACACAGGGCACACAGAGGAGAGGAGGACGGGGAGGGGGGAAAGAGCACACACGGTAGTCACACTTGCTCAGAACTGGTCAACAATGGTGGTGTCTAGGGAGTGTTCTTTTGTCACTCTGAGCTCATTTGTACACTGCAGTAAGACAGGCTACAAACTAGAATGCATACCTCCACCCTATGCCATGCAGTTCACCTGAGAAATATACTGTAAGTGATTACTGTATGTAATGTTGACAATGCACTTGATTAACTGTGACCTTGTCCTTTGGCTATTTTGACCAAAAAGTGAATAACCTCTTTGACGATGCCTACTGAACACTACCATTAAAGTTTCATGAAAAAACAGGCATCTTTTCCAGATTTCTACCATGACCCTTTCGATGCAAAAGCTAATAATTGGGGCAGCCAATCATATAAAGCAAGAGACACTACTTTCTTGTGCGTTTGGGGTGAGGAGCGCTGTCTGTATGCATACTTTTATGCGTTACTTAACGGTACTTGTGTATGCTTGTGTCAAATGTCGCCAGGGGGTACGTCCTGCACCCACCATAACAGTGACGTACATCGGATGTACGTGGGATTGGGAACAGTCAATAAACAAACGAACTGAGAAAAATCACACCCGTGTGAACTGTGAAGTGAGGGGCGCTCTTATCGTTGTTCATCATCATGACGTAAAATAGACACTGTCTATTTGCTCAGACACTATGACATAAAGGTAGGTGAAGGAGTTTAAGTATCTCGGGGTCTTGTTCACGAGTGAGGGGAGGACGGAGATCAGCCGGAGAATCGGAGCGGCAGAGGCGGTATTGCAGTCACTGTACCGCACTGAAAAGAGAGTTGAGCCAGAAGGCAAAGCTCTCTGTCTACCGAGCAATCTTCGTTCCTACTCTCACCTATGGTCATGAAGTGTGGGTCATGACCGAAAGAATAAGGTCACGAATACAAGCGGCCGAAATGAGCTTTCTCCGACGGGTGGCTGGTATCTCCCTTAGAGATAGGGTGAGAAGTTCAGTCACGCGGGAGAGACTTGGAGTAGAGCCGCTGCTCCTTCACCTGGAAAGGAGCCAGCTTAGGTGGTTCGGGCATCTGGTTTAAGATGCCTCTTGGGCGTCTCCCTAGGGAGGTCCTCGATGCACGTCCCACTGGGAGGAGACCCCGGGGCAGACCAAGGCGCAGATGGAGGGATTACATCGACTCACTGGCCTTGGAACGTCTCGGGATCCCCCAGGAGGAAGTCACTAATGTTGCTCTGGATAGGGAAGTCTGGAGCTCTCTGGTGGAGCTGTTGCCCCCGCGACCCGACTACGGATAAGCGGTTGAAGATGGATGGATGGACTATATGACGTAAAATTCTCCATTCATTGTCAATAGGAATTTAATGTTTGTGTAGGACAAAGTGTGTGCACACACACCAAAAGCTGGATATAGGAGCGCCCCTCAAAAATGCACGGACAAAATGTGGGAAATTTCTCTCCCCTTCCATTTTGTCCGCTCCCTACAGATCTTCTGTAATCCAATGACTGAGTTGGGCCTTAAGTCGAATGAAAACCTGTCAATCCCTTCTATAGTCAAACATTCATTGAATAGGTAAGAATCAGACCACATCCAAAAAGGGTACAGGTCGGCCGACAGAGACAATATGTGGTACAAAGAACACTTTGCGACCCACTGGTGTAGAGTGTTTCCAGTGAGCACACTGATTCTGTTTGACCAGAATGGAACAGAGCCTTCGTTAGTATCATCGGTAACACGTTCTTCTAACAAATGGTGTGCATAGAGCCCATTCCTTTTCAATGAATTCAACCCAAATACATTGAGCGATTACAGGTGTGCTCTTTACTAGTATTGGTCCAATATTCACTGGACCAGTATGATATCATCTCATCTACATATTTCAGCCTTTCATGATGTGATGTCATATCACATCCTCCTGACAAAAAAATACATGACCTTGGTTTTTGACCTTTTTACCAAAAACGTCAATCAGGGCAACCTACTGATCATTCCCACCAAGGTTCAGAGTTGAACCTGGCCATCCATTCTGAAGTTATTTGTTATAAATAAGACAAACAAACAAATTGAATGGGGATAAAACATAGACACCCCCATCCAGCTTATAATCATATTGATGACAAATGTTATGCAACAGGCTAAAAGCATATTTATATGGAAATGATAATTCACTGAGACCATTAAGGTAATCTTTATGCAAATTGGCTGACTTTCCTGCGTATTCAAGCTCCTGAAACATTAAAGCTCACTTGGGGGCAGCAGAAGCCTGAAGCCTTAGTTAAACATGAATGAGCTTGCGACTGCAAGGTTGAAGGTCCTAATCTTTAAACCAGCTGGGGAAATCTGAGCAGCAGGAGCAGCACTCTCGTTCTGCCCTTAATTTTCTACAGTATTAGCATACCGGTGGTCATCTTTTTGCAGTTGGAATGTTTTGTTCATTACCCAGGCCGGCACTATTTTATCATTAGGCTACTGGCTTTAGTTACAATGTTGTGAATATAGGAAGATTTTACTTGACTGTTATTCTGTCATTCTTTGCCCCTGGCACTCTTCCAATATGCAGCCAGCAATTAATTCCTAATCAGTGGGTGGGTGCCCCAAAATACTTCCACAGATTCTCTGATATGGGCGTGGACAAAGAACAACTTGGGTAGACAAGTAGGCCTATTGTATGATTTAAGTAACACTGTACATTGGGTCCTATATGGCCAATACAAATTGAAAGTCCCTGAGCAAAAGCAGGAGAGTTCTACTGTAGATTGCAAATTAAGCAAGTACAAGTTGCTATTGTGATTGTGAATTGAAAGAAAATGAGAAAGTAAATGTGTCCTTGGGCAAGATGCCCTTATATTATCAGAGTTCTGTAGCCAGCAGTTCTGTAGTTGCAGTGCTTAGCTCCCATGTGTCAGGTGGGGATGGTGGGGGTTGCAGAGATATGGTAGAAAAGGCTGTGTGTGTGTGTGTGTGTGTGTGTGTGTGTGTGTGTGTGTGTGTGTGTGTGTGTGTGTGTGTGTGTGTGTGTGTGTGTGTGTGTGTGCGTGCGTGCGTGCGCGCGCGCGTTTGGTGCATACATTTCTTAAACGGTGCAACTCTTAAGCTTAAAACGATGTGCAAAATGTGTCACAAAGACACTACCGGTAAGTTTTTTATACAATAACATTATGGTATGTTGTACTTTGTTACAGTAGTAGTCAGAAGTACTAGTAGTAGCAGTATAATAGTAGTAGCTGCCTAGCAATACACTTCCAGCAATAGCAGCAGTAATACTGCATTCGTTCAAATGACATGATGTCTTACCTGGGTAATGTTGACCAACACTTCTTCAACAGGCAGAGGGAATATCTGTCTGTCTGTCTCACCATGACACACTAGTTGGGATGGAGGCAAACCATCTGGCAAATGGTACGTTCCACACACCATTCAGAAAATAAGCCATGCTCTTCAAAACACATGTAGAAAATGTAGTTATGTTCTAGTTCCAATCGGAATCATCTCAATAGATGGCTAAGAAAACAGTGGAACACTGGTGTGCTATGGAGGTGCTGCATGCAGACTGCTTGGCGAATAAGCACACAGACACACACCCACGCACGCACGCACGCACGCACGCACGCACGCACGCACGCACGCACGCACGCACGCACGCACGCACGCACGCACGCACGCACGCACGCACGCACGCACGCACGCACGCACACACACACACACACACACACACACACACACACACACACACACACACACACACACACACACACACACACACAGAGAGAGAGAGAGAGAGTATGGCATTGCAGCCTTTCTTTGTTTTCTGCAGTAAGAGGATCCTGGCCAGGGTAACAATACCTGTTCATTCAAGCGGACCTGGCCTGGGTGAACTGAGCTAAGATGAGCTGATGTGAGCCAGGCTTGGGGAGGCCAGACAGACATAGGGGGGATAGAATACCCCCACTGTGTGCAACCAGGACGGAGGCACTCTTTCAGCAACGGGAGAGCCATTAGTTCTCAATCCTTGGCTCTGTGTGCATGTGTGGGTGCGAGAGAGAGAGAGAGAGAGCTGAGAGAGGGAGAGAGAGAGGAAGAGAGGGAGAGAGAGAGGAAGAGAGTGACTGAGACAGAGCAAAATAATGTGTGTTTGTGTGTGCATGAGACAGAGAGTGAGACAGACAAAGAGAGAGAGAGAATTTCAGGAATGTGTTTCCAAATGTTTCTTCTCTCCTTATCTCATAATGAGGCAATATCACATGAATCATGTTCATGTTTGATGTTTGACTTGACGTGTGTGTGTGTGTGCGTGTGTGCGTGTGTGCGTGCGTGCGTGCGTGCGTGCGTGCGTGCGTGCGTGCGTGCGTGCGTGCGTGCGTGCGTGCATGTGTCAACATGAGGAGCTTCAGTAAGTGGGTGCAGAGGTTGTGCTGTTGTCCTGATAGGTTAGAGGAGGCCTGATGAAGATGACAGTGAGAGCAGTTGTTGAAAGTTGGAGGGAGATAGAATGAAGCAGATCAGCCTACACCTGTGTGTTAACTCTCCCTCTCTCTCTCCAGAAGTAATCTACACCGGCATTAATAATTGAGGAATGCCAGAGCAGTCTGTGAGTGTGTGTATGAATCTTGCTAGTCTTGTGTCTCCTCCTTGTGTGTGTTTCTGGGACTATACAGTATGTGCTATTACGAAATCTATTTCATGCTGTTCTGTTTGTTCTATCATCCCCTGTTCACCTGCTCAACTATTCAGAGGTCTCCCATCATAGTCAGAGTCCAATCGTTTGCTAGGCCAGTCATTCTCGTCCCGACCTATTTCCTGGTGCAAGTCAATCCACTGGTCCAGAGGGATATCCCTTTGGTCTAGTGGTTAAGATGTTGGACTTTCACGCAGGAGGCCCGAGTTTGAATCCCGGGCGTTACATTGGTGCCGGTTCATGGCACGAATGTGGGAGGAGGTCAAAAGGGAGGTAAGTGTAGCAGAGTGGCTCAGAGCCTCTGTCTGATGGCCTAAAAAGTCTAATATCTCCCCCAGTCCAGAGGGTTAAGATGTTGAACTTTCACGCGGGAGGCCCGAGTTCGAATCCCAGGCGTTACACATGCGTGTGTGCGTGCATGGGGACAGACATGATATTAATCAACCTATTTTTAGTTTTCTTTTTTTAAGTCAAAGACAATCCATTGTCTTTGACACAATTGGTGTTCCTGAATGGAGTGGATAAGCATTTACCCTGTATCAGTTTCTATTCTGAATCTTTAAGATGCACAGTGGCAAAACAACTTAATTAGTTTAGTCATACTCTTTAGTGGTCTTTTCTGGCATTATTTGGGCATTGTTCTGTGAATACCAAAATCTCAGGAGATCAATAGTATTTATTTTCCACTATACTCTCTCTCTCTCTCTCTCTCTCTCTCTCTCTCTCTCTCTCTCTCTCTCTCTCTCGCACGCACGCACGCACGCACGCACGCACGCACGCACGCACGCACACACACACACACACAAATGTCCTTGCACTCCCAAATGAGAAGGGCAGCTGCTGTCACTCATGTCAATGAGAAGTCTAAAAGTATTTAACAGTCAGCAGGTCCATCCTCTCAGAACACATCTCATCTCTCCAGTTGAGCCAATGAAACACAATTTGCATATTCATGGTTGTACCAAAGTGTGACAAAGATCACCTTGAGGGAGAACCAAGGGCTGATTTGAGTGTATTTGTGGTGAGCACTGAGGAGTGGGGAGCTGGGATATTGTGCCATGTGCACTGAGGAGTAGGGAGATGGGATATGGTGCCATATGCACTGAGGAGTAGGGAGATGGGGTATGGTGCCATATGCACTGAGGAGTAGGGAGATGGGATATGGTGCCATATGCACTGAGGAGTAGGGAGATGGGATATGGTGCCATATGCACTGAGGAGTAGGGAGATGGGATATGGTGCCATATGCACTGAGGAGTAGGGAGATGGGATATGGTGCCATATGCACTGAGGAGTAGGGAGATGGGATATGGTGCCATATGCACTGAGGAGTAGGGAGATGGGATATGGTGCCATATGCACTGAGGAGTAGGGAGATGGGATATGGTGCCATATGCACTGAGGAGTGGGGGGATGGGATATGGTGCCATATGCACTGAGGAGTAGGGAGATGGGATATGGTGCCATATGCACTGAGGAGTGGGGGGATGGGATATGGTGCCATATGCACTGAGGAGTAGGGAGATGGGATATGGTGCCATATGCACTGAGGAGTGGGGGGATGGGATATGGTGCCATATGCACTGAGGAGTAGGGAGATGGGATATGGTGCCATATGCACTGAGGAGTAGGGAGCTGGGATATGGTGCCATATGCACTGAGGAGTAGGGAGCTGGGATATGGTGCCATATGCACTGAGGAGTAGGGAGATGGGATATGGTGCCATATGCACTGAGGAGTAGGGAGCTGGGATATGGTGCCATATGCACTGAGGAGTAGGGAGTTGGGATATGGTGCCATATGCACTGAGGAGTAGGGAGCTGGGATATGGTGCCATATGCACTGTAAATGTTTGACTTTTTTTAGCCCCACTTGTGGATGTTGTTGGCTGGTTAATTGCACATATAAGCCAGTTGTTCCCAAATTGATATTTCCCCAAAGACGTCTGTATTTCTTGTCAAAATACAGTTGAAAATGGGGAATTGAATTATATCGAAGTTATCCTGGCGGGGTTAACTATCTGAAGGTGACGGTCTATTTTTGAAGAAGTTAGCAAAAGTGGTAAAAAAAAAAATGTTAGTCCCGCTGTGTAGGTCTACTGAGCATCCGTGTTACTCCTGTTGGCGACACCTGAGCAATGTGCAATAAACCATTACCAGCACTGCATCGTATAATACTACAGAAGTGTGCTGGTCTACCTATGTTTTCAAGTGTGTGTGCGTTCGTACATGTGTGCATGCATATGTCTGTGTGCATGTGTGATAGAGAGGCAGAGGCAGCAAAGTTCCTTTTCTACCAATATAAAATAGGGGAATCCATTATGACTGGTGGTTAGACATGGAGACTTTTTTTGTAAGATTTTGCTTTGAATGCTTTCTGTAATCAATTGAAGTAAAAAATTCATAAAAGCTCTTGTTTAACAGTGAATAATAATAACACAATGGCTTCCCAGATTCAAAGGGTTATTATCCCCGCTCCCTGGAAAGCGGGCTAATCATCACTTCTATAAAAAAGCATTGATTCAAAATGATATGAGCAACACAATAATAAAAAACATAAATGTTCATTTTTCATAATTTATTTTTTGCGTGTATCTGTTGGGGGGGTTACCACTGAGAACAACTGCTCTAGAAAGGTGAAAAAAACATGTTTGAGTGATAAACACTTCACATCACACAGCCAAACACAATTTAACGGTGGGGCTACCCCCTGACGTCATAAATTGGTCTTGTTTGGTAGGTTATAGTGATGTGTTACAGGCTAGATGAACCGATAAAGTTGGTTCATCCACAGCTGATGTCCATTTACGGGGCCACTGCTGGGAGAAGGCAGGTGAATTTGGAGCCGAGTTCAATTGAAGCTATGACACTCACACTAGTTGTGGGAGTTGCCTTAATTTGGCCAGAGCTCTGATGCAATTCACAGCAGTTGAGAGAACCAATCCATTGAAAGATCTATGTGCTCGATGAGAATTGGCGACAGCACTGAGAGACAGGCGATGTAGACCTGAAAGGAGGGGGAATAGCTTTTATTGAGCGTGACACCGAGAAATGGGATCTAGGTTTGCAGGTAGTGGAGTGGTAATTGATTACAGGATCTTTGTCCGTTGGGATGGCCAGCTCAGGAATATTGTAGCGTGGTAGCTGATACATGAAGAGATAGCTTAAATAGCAGGATCTGGCCCTTTCCAGACTCAAGCCTCTAAATGAGATGGTGGCTAATAGATTGCCTGGCTAATTCACTGCCAGAAATTTAATGAGACACTTGGCATTGCTATACTTTACTTATTATTCATTTAATAGTCCCTGCACACTTCTTCGCTGAAGGTGTTCCACGTGATTAAGTCAATGTAGATCTAAGATGACTATGACGCCTGATGAGAGGTAACCCTCAACATTTAAAACAAGCAGAGAGACATTAGGGAGGGTGATAGGGTCACCTCAAGCAATGCGCTAAACTGAGTTGTTAAGAAATCACTTGTATACATAAAAAGTCGGAATGTCTTGATAATTAGATTTTGATTTTCCCCCGATCCAATATTTATATTTTTTATAGAACACTTGTTATGCCATATCACATAGTACAAGATCCAAAATCATATCCAGATATCTAGTCTAATATGGATATAATTGCGACCGTAGGTCTCAGATTAAAACCTGCAAAACCTGTCGCTCCATCAGTCACGCCTCCATATATGGTTGTCAGTCCATCATGCTTCGTGACATCACGCTTCGTGGCACGTCACGCCACCATATATGGACGTCAGTTCATCACGTCGTGACACACTCTCCATATGAAGATCACAACACTGACCTCATCAAACCCTGGATAGCCATACATGGAGAAGACTGGATCATCACCTAGATCTGCATATATGGAGCCGGCCAGCAACTCTACATCTGACCTCAAACCTTAAACCCTTAGATCTCCATATATGGAGCTGACCTGTTCTGACATTCCATAAGTTGATCCCTCCCCACCCATCCTTCCTCTTCGATGTCTCCCTTTTGACTGATACCTGTCCATTCAAACTCTAGACTGGCCCGCCCCAAAGTTATTAGTGCAGCCGCAGCCGGCGAGTTCTCAACAGGCCCAAATATTAAGGCCCAGCCCTACCTGAGCCCTCATCAAACCCTGTACACTCAAGACACTGCCCCCGCTGCCACCCTTAGATCTCCACATATGGAGCTGACCTGTTCTGACATTCCATATGTTGATCCGACCTCATCAAACCCTGTACACTCAAGACACGCTCCATATATGGACAGTACAGAATTCATTCCATATGTTGATTTAATTTGACCCCCCGTGCCAAAGCGCCAGCACTCGCCCAGCAGTCTGCCGTCACCCAGGCAGATGCGTGCACGCAACCTCGCCCTCGCTTCTCGCCCTCAGGGAGTCTTACTGGTATTGATACTAGGGATGTCACGATCACGTTTTTTTTTGCTCCCTATCCGATTCATTTGACATGATCGGCCCTGATTTCCGATCACATGATCGGATGGGGACAACCCTAATAAAAAGTAATTACCGTAACCATTTTGCTTGCGTGTTGAAAGACTAAGCCTTTCTGCAGCCTCGCATTGCAGACGCAAAGAACAACTCGCTCTTATCAGATCAGTCGAATAACTGTGGTATGCTGGAGAGGAGGTCACCTGCTGCACCATCAGCTGATCAGGATAGTCTCAGAAGGGAGAATAATCATTAAGTCAGCTCTACTGCACAATGCATTCATTAACGTTTGCGACTCCCTAGTCATTAGCAGTGATCTCGACACACAACCGAGGCCACTAATGAAGGGCCTAACCATTCTGTTTACATCGTCTGCAAAAACAATGAATGTGTTTGTATTTTATTAGCATTTCTTGACACTTTGTCACACACACCGAAAGCACAAAATGGAATATGATATTTGTGAAGGCGTTAATTTTCAAGCCAAATGATGTGGATGTTAAAACGTGTGCATGGTTTGCTGTGGCTCATTTGGTGTAGCATCAGAACGACACAACACCAAAGTCTCCAGAAGTCTCCAGGGAAATGATAAATCACAATGGAAATAAGTGA
Source organism: Electrona antarctica (assembly GCF_951216825.1). Lineage (NCBI taxonomy): Eukaryota > Metazoa > Chordata > Actinopteri > Myctophiformes > Myctophidae > Electrona > Electrona antarctica. The sequence continues at coordinate 39,737,144 of NC_136810.1, forward strand.
AGAAAAACACTGCGGGTGGCCCTGTTTACCGTTGAGCCATCATACACTGGCTTAACATCAACAGGGAGGGTGGGAGATACGGATAGTATAGGGATGTATATGAGGGGAAGAATAAGGCCCCCGCAGGCACGCACGCACGCACGCACGCACGCACGCACGCACGCACGCACGCACGCACGCACGCACACACACACACACACACACACACACACTTACACATCACCCCCACTTCCAACGTCTGTTCCAATTACAACGGATGACAAGGCATAATTCAAAATTTAAAATGAAAGAAATAGCTTCATTATTTTGACAGCAGCATTTGCATGAATATGGAAACGCTAAGGTGAGGAACTGTTATTTGTGCACACACACTTAATAAATTCTGACTGAGTTGTTTACAGTCAAAGCACTGGAGACTCACTGTCCCCTGAAGATAATAAGCCATAGCCTTGGCTTTCTGGATCTGGAGGTGAAAGGAACTGGCAGACGGGTAGGACACTACAGCATTCATTAAACTTTTACTTTTACTACTAGCGTTTGATACGTGTGTATGAGGGCTGAGGCCTCATATACACATATCAAATGCATGTTTGGTGTTCTGTCTGTGTTTGATGGCCGCCTCAATGCTTTTCCAATGGGAGTCACATGGTTTGATCAAACATTTGTGTTTGATGGGGGGAGGGGGGGGGGGGCAGCAATCAGCAATCAAACACAAATGTTTGGTCAAACCATGTGACTCCCATTTAGGCCTCATACACACAAATGTTCTGTGTATGAGGCTTCAAAGTGGGTCTTGGTCATGGTCATCATCAATTCAAGTGATAGAGGATCTGAATCACAAAACACGTCCAGGTTTTGTCAAAGAAAATCTCAAGTACTCCTCATATTGACCAGGCTGTAACGGCAGTCAGTGGTCTAATGAGGTTTGTAGTCAATTCAAGTCTGTCCTTTACAACTTTGCAGTAGTTGTGACCTTTTAACAGCCTGCATGGTCCAGAATTATTGTTTTTTTATTTTTTTATTTCAAGTACTTTACTCCTCTCAAGAGCACATGTGGTAGCATGGAATCATTACAGTGTGTTCATTTAACGGGACTCCCTCTTTCATTGGTGTACGTGGTTAAGGTTATATGCCTAGACTCTCACCTTTAACTTCTCAAAAACTATGCCTAAACCTAAACTTAACCCTAACCTTACAAACACTATGCCTGACCCCAACCTTAACAAATTTGAACAGTAAATTCAGATTTAGTCATAGGGCTCCATCTTGCGCCACCCTTATCCCTTATCCCTAAACGTATTTGCCATTTTTTACTGTTGTGAGCTTGTAGATCGGTTATTTGAACTATTTTAACTAAAATAGTAAGGGGTGGTGCAAGATATAGCCCTGTCTTTTAAACACACCATTTAGCTTTTGGCCTATTTAGTCATCTGAAACAGTCTACTCTGAGTCAACAAAATTAACACTGCCATAAAAGAAACTAAAACATAATTGCCCAGAATTTGCCCAGACTCTTCAACAAAGATGGCGAAAGCAAACATTCTTTGTTCTGTGCTTATACATAAGCAAATGTGTAAGGTACAGAACACCAAAGTCCTTAACCCAGAAACCTAAACTTATTATGCCTGACCCCAACCTCACAGAAACTATGCCTAAAACCTAACCTTAACCCTACCCTCACAAACACTATGCTTAAACCTAATGTAACGTCAAAACCACACACACCTGGGCGAAACACCGGGAAATAAAGAGTTTGCTAATTTAACACTCACAGAGTGTACAAATGTACAAATTTGTACATATTTTACAGGCCTGTCTTCACTGGATGTCTCTGCGTGTGGCTCTCAGGCCACAGAGTGAGGAGAGTCAGGAGTCAGACTCTACAAGAATAAATGACTGGTGGGAAGCTGCTCTGTTTCCTGGCAGCAGATGACAGCTCCAGTGTGTTGTGAGGTCGGCCGCAATCACACTGTCTTCCTTTGTAAGATTACTGGGCAGTTGTGGTCAGAGAGGTGGTGGTGGTGGTAGCGAATCAGGGAAAGTCACACACTGGCAGGCGCATCACAGAGACTGGAGGGGGGAAAGGCCTCTGCGGTGCAGTGAAAAATCTATAGGGGTGTGTGTGTGTGTGTGTGTGTGTGTGTGTGTGTGTGTGTGTGTGTGTGTGTGTGTGTGTGTGTGTGTGTGTGTGTGTGTGTGTGTGTGTGTGTGTGTGTGTGTGTGTGCATGAAAACACCAACTTCATCTCAGGAGATGCTGCTATTTATTTGTGGTTACTGTGCAGTACATGCATGTGCAGGTGTGTGCATGCATGCATGTGTGCATATGTGTGAGCGTGTAAGTATCCAATACCTACACACATGTCTATGCTTGTAGTAATGCGTAACCCCATTTCTTTAGATTTTCAAAATGCTCAGACAGAGAGAAGGAAGGAATATGACATGTATCTGTGTTCGGTAGTGAGAGCTAACAGTGTGTGTTACTCCGGCAGGTCTTAAAACATTTATGAGTTCTTCAGCTTGTGTTGCTCCAGAGAGGCCTGTTAGATTTCATTGCATAATTCTGAGCTGTGTTTCAGCTTCTACCACAGCACTCAAACACTGTTTATTTGTTAGCATATCTTCCATTAAGACTCTTGCTAGTAGGCTACACAAGCAAGGATACATGCAGTGACTGTTGAAAACATTGAAAAGACTTGACACTAATATACGACAATGGCACTCATGTAAATCAGTTATTCTTTAGTAAAGCCACACAGTCGCACTGCAAATTCCATCTTACTTTCTATAATAATGATACTCATACTAAGACTATACAACTACATTTTCTACTAGTACTAATATACTATTCAACTACTTCTATTGGTAATACAATTATAATTTTGTATTGCACTTTCCACATTGATTTTAGTTCACGGTGCTCTACAATATGAGAACTTAGTTACACATGTGTTCTGTGCTCATGCAGCCTTGGGCTCCTTTACTGCCAAATAAACATCTTATACTCTAGCTATTATGATCATATTTAACACACATTCGCTGTCTGAATACTGTGATTTGATTTGTCGAATGGAATCCCAATATAACAGTCAGCACAGGGAACCATGCTACATTTAGATTGTTCAAAAACAATCTACAAGCACGGTTGACTGGATATTAACCCATTTTGGGCGGGAACCCCTTTTGGTGTTTTAAACATTATGTTATAATTTAGCTATTGAAAAATAGCAGATCTACAAGCTCATAGCGCGCCACCGAGTGGCGCGCTTACGAGCTTGTAGGTCTGCTATTTTTTTTAAATCGTAAAAATGTGGCGCAAATCTTTGAATATATATTCTTTCAAAGTGAATGTTTTTAACTCAGTCCAAAATGGGTTAACAGGCATGTTCACTGAGAGAGACAGTGGACAGAAGGAGTAGGCCAGGGAGTGTTAGGAGCTGTCCATGGTTCTTTCTTCAGAGTGGTGCTGAACAGACAGCTCCTCTTCCTCCTCTACTCCAGTGGGCCCTGAATTGCTAGCCACGCCCATTAAAAAATATATGTTCTGGGTGTGAAACGAAAAGAAAATTCAGGCTGAGTGTCAGGCTAGTTCTCAATCTTTTCTAAAAAAAATAATCCTATTTGAACTGGGGACCCCCACCCTGACAAGCACAATTGAAGTAGCACAATGTTGGTGCAGCATGTCCTGCGACTGCAACAACAGCGACAGAATACAAAAGATAATACTGGGTTTCAAGAAACTACAGAACAAGAAAAACAAGACAATTGTATAGGCTAAAACTACAGGAAAGACCTCCGCACACAAAGTATAACTTGCAGAAAATAAGCTAAAAATATATATCTATACATTGTCAGCATTAGCAGTTCAGCTTCAGATCCATAGAATGTGGAGTTAGGTATAATAGGCTACAATGTATGCATGTGTTGTTCTTGCTTACTTTAAATTGCTCTGGATTAAGAGTGTCTGCTAAATGCCTAAATTGTAAATTGTATGCATTATACAAATTATATATCAATATAGAATGCATTTACATATTCCATTCGCTCCACAGTCACTCTGTCTATACTGTACGCTTCCTCTGTCGAGTAGCACAATTTATTTAACACGCATTACGACACCTAATTTAAACTTGTTGAGTATGATGCTGTTGCTTGCTTGCTAAAACGTACAAGCCAACAACGTGTTGCATGGTGACGCTTTGATAGTTTGTAGATCTGTTTTAACACAGTGACCTTCCCATTCCCAATCAGCTACAGCAGCCCAGTCCTGTCCAAATTCAGGAACTTCATAGCAAATTCAAATCCTAAGAAGCAAGCAGCATAGGCCTATCTCCACGCCCACTTCCGGTAAATAGTGGTGTCTTTAACATGAGCATTTACACGTTTTTTTCTCTGGAGAATCTAAGTACATTTTCTAATGTAAAAATGTGACAGACCAATATTATTATGAAGCAAACAAGATGGTAAATCAGGTCGAACAGATAGAACAAACCTTACCTTGAGAAAACAAAAGTTGTAGACTTCTTAAATTACCTCGGTTAACATGTAGTGTCTATGGAGTGACGTCACGCTATCACCACTAACCCCGAAAGGGGGCGTATTTAGGGGGGCGGGGAAATTCTGTGAGATAGGCTTATTGGCGGGGAAAGCCCTGAGTATGACTGCAGGGAAGCCTTTATAAGAGGCCACTCTCTCTTCCCTAATCAACTCTCATAGAACATCCCGGAAGCCATTTGGATACGTTCCCTCAGCAGCTTTCTGGAGACGAGACTTAAGAACGTCGGGTGGAATTGCCACAGCCCAGTTTGAGATACCAGACATTCCTCCCGCAAAGAGAATACTTGGAACACTGAGCTCATTATGACTCTTTCCTGCCGGTGTCAGAATGTTCTTCAACCATTCATAGGTCCAGAAGTACGTCCCATTTCCTGGCACGTCTCGTATAAGTGTAAGAGCAGTGCCTCTGTAGATTCCTCCGATCCCATTCTTTTGCATATTTCACCTCTCCAAATGCTGCCTGGAACTGTAGAAGGCATTTGATACGTTCTCCGGGAGTAATGATTGCTGTGGTGAACACACCAGACAACATTCCTGCAGCAAAGAGCTGTGGGTTTGTGAGAATATCATCAGGACTTTGTTGCTGTAATGTCTTTCCAAGGCCAAATCCAAAGAAAGACAAAGGACTACTTACTCCAATCATTGGGGCTGCCATACCTTTATATAGGGTCTTTTTTAAGCAATCAATGGTTCATGTATAGAAGGGGTTCTGCCCAGGGTTAGGCGTTGGCTTTTATGGTATCTAGTGGATATCCAATGAAGATCCGGCACACACCTCTGCACGCACCAGCTAAGAAGGAATCCACAGGACTTATTGGTTGTGCATGGTTGCATAGACATGGCCTCTATTCTTGTCAGGTTGCCACTCTTAACTTTGTACCTTGTTCTCCGTCACTTGGGTAACACAAGGGAATAGAGACCACACCAAGACTGTAAAACAGTGTTTCACTATTATTAGTCTTAATATGTTGTTACTACTGTTATTGTTGTTGTTATTTCTGTTACTGTGTTGAGGAACCAAAATGTATGCTGTAGGCCTACACGTAAAAGATGTTACAATGTTGAGGAACCGAAATCAATTACCGGTAACAATTATAATGGTGTACACAGAATTTATATATATATATATATATATATATATATATATATATATATATATATATACTGTTCAATTACAATAGGCTTACTGAATATTGAATACCTGCCCCGAGACAAAAGATTTACTGTTGCACACATTGTGCGTGCTGTGTGTTTTTAATCATAGCTGTATTGTATCTGGTGTAATTAAATATGACGAGTTTCACACAGCTCTTTACTTGTGTGGTGCATAGAATGGGATCTGTTATTGCGCAAGTATTGTGGTCGGCTGGACCAGAAGTATACGGTATGTATGTATGGTAGGTGTGGTTATAATCGGCTTTTGATGGTGATGTAATTAACACTTAGCTTGCTAGCCATTTCGGGCATAGGGGAACCTCTGATGCTAATGCTGATAGCATTGAAGGACCAACCTTTTCCAAGGCCGACAGCAAATGTTCTTATAGCGAGAAGCACACCACATACCTCAAAAGAAAGCTTAATTTGTCCACTCCAATTTATTTATTTATAAAAAAATTACCATTTTCCATTCTGGAGATATTGACCTTTATGTAACACCTGCTGTTCTTGAACAGAAAGCCGAGTTATGTCAGACATTGACAGGCAGATATAAAAATGAACACAAAAAATATCCTATACATACTACTATACACCGAATGAAAGCCCTGAATGTCTACTTTTACGAGGAAAAAAGTACACATTGATCCCATCTACCCTTCGTCTGTAATTGGCTTTTGAATGAGCTACAGAATGAGCATAGGGACTGAGGGAACATATTGGGGCTACGTTAGTACTGTTAGTTTATTTTCGTCATCATCATCATAGGGCAGACGGGCAGAGGAAACAATGCAAAGACGCATCATTATTTATCCATCTATGTACGTACTGTATAGGAATCATACATATGGAGGCGTATCATTCTATATAAACAGGTGTATAATCCATTAACCTTTTGACCTATGTATGCTTCAATTTGTTCTCTGTCTGAGTGTATTCATGTGGTCCCAGCACTGTGTCCTTTGTGTGACGTGATGTTTTCGATCTGAACCAGTACAGTGTTGAGAAACAGGAACAGATACTCTAATTACTCCCTCAGGATCAGAATTGGTTGCGTGGGGAATATGGTATGATGCTCTGTGCAGTACGATAAACTTGTTGTCATGTCAAGTCGACCTTTTGGCGGAATCCAAATGTTCTGGAATGTGGAATGTTCTGAGAAGAGGATGACTAATGTAATGTGTTTCGGTAGAATCCTGGGAAAGGCTACGGAATATTCGTGTGCCGGCTCGGTATCGGTGATATTGTGAAATCATCTGTGTTGTGAATTCATCCTCTAGGGCAGCCAAAGTGAAGGGAGCTAATATGCCAGACTAACAACCGAGGAACAAGTGCGACTCTACTTCTGTACGGTTCATCGGCTGCTTGCACAGCTATTCTTTTTGGATTCATCGTTTTACTTTATCTTTTGACTTACTCTCATTTTTGTATTATCTTCAAATAAATCTTTTCAATTAAGACCTAATTGCTTTGCCTCATTATCTACTGGAATATTGACAAACATCAATAGTACATTTGTCACTGTGTATCGTTCCAACTCGGCTAGCCGGGTTCGCCGAGGGACGGTGGTGTTGCTGTGCCCCTCCAGTTCCACACCGAGGGACGGTGGTGTTGCTGTCCCCCTCCAGTTCCACACCGAGGGACGGTGGTGTTGCTGTCCCCCTCCAGTTCCACACCGAGGGACGGTGGTGTTGCTGTCCCCCTCCAGTTCCACACCGAGGGACGGTGGTGTTGCTGTCCCCCTCCAGTTCCACACCGAGGGACGGTGGTGTTGCTGTCCCCTCCAGTTCCACACCGAGGGACGGTGGTGTTGCTGTCCCCCTCCAGTTCGCCGAGGGACGGTGGTGTTGCTGTCCCCCTCCAGTTCGCAGAGGGACGGTGGTGTTGCTGTCCCCCTCCAGTTCGCCGAGGGACGGTGGTGTTGCTGTCCCCCTCCAGTTCGCAGAGGGACGGTGGTGTTGCTGTCCCCCTCCAGTTCGCAGAGGGACGGTGGTGTTGCTGTCCCCCTCAAGTTCCACACCGAGGGACGGTGGTGTTGCTGTCCCCCTCCAGTTCCACACCACCGCATATTTGCATTGTTTCATCTGCCCGTCTGCCCGATGATCATCATCATCAAAAATAACCGTCCACCGTCCCTCGCCGAGTTTGCAGAGGGTCGATACAATCTGTGAAGTTGTGATTCGTTTGTTAGTTTTCTTGTTTGTTCGTAGTATGCAGAAGGAAAGGAGACATGAATCTGACCGACTTAGATCTGTTATGATGGTGCAGGCAGCGTCCTTGGGAGCCGCCATGTTCCGACCGACACTACACACAAAGACCAGAAGTTATAATAGGCAGTATATACTACATTTCAAATAATATTTTAAAGTTTCAAGTTGGCACTCTGTCGAGTGCAGTTCTAGTTATGAATGGTGGTGCCATTACTGGGATGATGGAGGGGATGTCGTAGCAAGGGATGCAGGAGCCAGGAGGTGCATTTCATCATTTAGAATAAAAACAGGTAGCGGATTTAGAATAAAAACAGGTAGCGGAAAGCCTGGTAGTCCGGCAGCCGGGGTTATGGGGTGGGAAATTTGGTATGTATTTTTATTGGCCTAAAATATTGTCTACATACATTCATGAATCCACTTGCTGACCAGCTGTCACTATTGGGCAATTTTTTTATAGGGGTTTCTTGTGACCCTACCATTAACATTCTATGGCAGGCAAAAATGTCAAAAATGTCAAACTTTCCTTTTGCTTTAAGTAGCATGTGCCATGTCAAACTAGGGGGTTTTCATGATTCTGAATACATTCCATGCATTCGTTTTGCACAAAATGCACTCCTTGGGCTAAAAACAGCCATAGACGTCATGACAAATGTGATGAGGTCAGGATTTGGGCAAGTGGCTATGGCTGCTTTTAGCCCAAGGAGTGTTTTTTGTGCAAAACTAATGCTTGGAATGGATTCAGAATCATGAAAACCCCATAGTTTGACATGTCACATGCTACTTAAAGCAAAAGGAAAGTTTGACATTTTTGCCTGCCATAGAATGTTAATGGTAGGGTCACAAGAAACCCCTATTAAAGAAATTGCCCAATAGTGACAACTGCTCAGCAAGTGGATTCATGAATGTATGTATATATACACTATTTTAGGCCAATAAAAAAGACTATATACCAAATTTCCCACTTTAAACAAAAAAAGCCTGTCGGCTGCTGGACTATGGTGAGTGACACACAAGGTTTAATTGTGCGACAGTGATGACATAACTGACTAAGTCAGTTAGTGTTTGAAATGTGTTTTTTTGCAGATGAACACACTCCTCTACATATGATTCCCTATATAGAGAGTCCTCCATATGTGTGGAGGACTATTATAGTGAATGAGGTACCCACATCTTTTGGCTTGCCTGTCCATATAAGTCTCTCATGCATGAAGTCTCACATGATGTTGCGGATCTCACGGGAGGTTGCAGCCATATCCTAGTATCCTAGTTTGTGGTATAAATGTATTTACTAGCACATAGAATCTTGCAGTATATGCCTACTATTCTAGCTAATGTGAATCAGATGGCTCTCATAAGAGAGCAGCTGATGGTGCCCTCTAGTGTTCAGACTAACCTCTGCTGCATTCGCACACAAACACACGCACGCACGCACGTCATTGTGTGTGCACGTACGTACACACACCGGCACCCATGTAAATCTACACAGAGGAAGTTTCCATTGCTTCAAATATTTCTGTAAACACTGTCTGTCCCCTAGAAAGAGACAAAAAAGGCAAAGAGCCATGATCACCATATCAATTAGAATCATACCACTGCCAGTGCCAGGCGAGCAGGAGAGAGAGGGGGAGAAAGAGATCGCGCGAGAGAGAAGGTGTGATGGTGACAACATGTCCTTCAGGCATGAGCATGGAGCCTGGTGATTGTTTCTTTCTATCCATCCACATCCTCCGTGCCCTGAGGGAGTGGGAGTGGATGACAGGAATCATTTTCACTGTGGTTTTCTCTCTGCAGCCTTGTTTCTGTACAACACCTCTGTCTGCTGAGGACACACACACACACACACACACACACACACACACACACACACACACACACACACACACACACACACACACACACACACACACACACACACACACACACACACACACACACACACACACACACACACTATCTCCAATGAATGGTTTGTGGGCCAACCATGTGGTTGCAAAGTCTCTGGTTCGATGCCAGTCAGCCAGACAGAGCCATGTTCACGTCGTTCCCTTCCTCTGGGGCCTCTGGGCGGCGGTGGCTCAGGGGTAGAGTGACCGGATGGGAACCTCTCTATTGTCAGCGTCTCTATTGTCAACGACTCTCTAGTCTGTACTCTCCTCTAAGTAAAACAAAAACTGGTAGAAGACTCAGCCACACAGGTCGCTCTGTTCCACTGCCGCCGTACAGTCATCACTCCAACTTACACAAATCAATCCATCGATAGCATTTATTTAAAACGTTATGTCTTCCGTTCTCTCTCTCTCTCTCTCTCTCTCTCTCTCTCTCTCTCTCTCTCTCTCTCTCTCTCACTCTCATGCTGCACATATAGGCATATCACACAGACACACACTCAGGTCAGAACCTTGTGTGGGCAAAAAAAGTATTTTGCTTCAAGCTCCTTGTTCTGCCCTGCGTATTGTCACTGACAGCCGCTTTCATTTACTAGCAGCAAAAAAGGTCAGAGCTGCCATCTTCCCCTGGACTACAGCTCAGACAGGAAGTGCACTACACAGGGCCTGTCATTTATCAGCACAACTCCACCACACTCCTCTCTATGAGGCATGTTGGCCAATTAGGCGAGCTGTCTTGCAAAATCCCTCGCGCTCGCAGTTCTTACACACTGGCATCCTAGCCTCTGTGTATAGTTAGGCTCTTACAGAGACCCTATTGTGAAGAAGATTCAGCACCTTTTCCTCAATTTTCCTTTTGTAAATGTCTGTTTTTCCCTCAATCGTACGTTTTTATCCGTTTCCTCAAATGTCTTTATTCATGTTTTCTGCTCTGCTCTTGACTGGAATTTGACATGAGAAATTCATGACTGATAAACAAAGAGAGATACAAAATAGAAGGAACGGAACAAGACACTTTCATAGTATGCCCATGGTGCACATTGATTGCACACACAGTACTATGGACGGTAGAATTTGATATATTTATATTCTTTTGTCTTTTCTTTTTTCACCAATCAACGTAAGCTAAAGTTGTATTTACTTACTTACTTACTTAGGCCCGTCGCTCCCAGTGGAGCATCTAGGCCATCTACGACTCCTCTCCAGCAACACGGCTTTGGGCTATCCTTTCTGCACCCGCCAGCTGATTCCCTGTCTCTTCTCTTCAGAATGATGAAGGCTGTCCTGGCTTTGTCTACTCTTGCTATGACATCACTGTCTGTTCGATTTGTCGTAGATGCTTCTGTAACATACTTTTTTTCTAGGTAGGGGTGTTGGCCCTACGCAAACCCATTTAACCTCTTGGGTGAGGTGGTCCAATTTGTCTCACCTCAACCCTTTGACCTGTCCAGCATGGGTGACCCTGCCAGGTGCCCACGCACCAGCTGGCATAGCTCTCTGGGTCATTGAGGTACTCAAGCCACCACCCCGCGGCAAGGGATGGTATGATGGATGCAGCACCAAAATGGGCCAAACTGGCAGCGACCTCTCGGCTCAACCCTCTGAGGTCTAGAGCTCCGGCTATGGAGGTCTGCAAATCCAGATAAAGGAATTTACCAGGTCAAACATGGACCGAACTTGGTTGCTTGATAATGTGGCTGCCAATGATGAGTCAAAATGATGGCTGATGGCACCTCCAAAACTGCAGTGCAGTGCTGGAGAATGCACTGTTCAGCTGCTCCTCCTAGTTCTTCAGTTTTATTATTCTATACCGACAGTTTAGAGAGCTATTGTGCAGCTTCAGCTGTGTGTCCATACTGTATGATGTGCCTATGTATGTGTGTGCCTAGGCTTGCTCATACAGTATTCCTCTTCAGCTTTGTAAAAAAGGGACAATTTAATTTAACATTCCAATGGCCGCTCTCTTTATCTGTTACGCGCGTGCACACACACACACACACACACACACACACACACACACACACACACACACACACACACACACACACACACACACACACACACACACACACACACACACACACACACACACACACGGTTTCTAGAATATAGGTCACTGCTGCAGAGATATATGAAAGTGAATGGTGATTCGTGAATCAAAACAATGTATCAGCTAATAGAGCACACACACATGGTTCACAGGTATTGGATCTCTTGACAAAGACAAAAGAATGCAGTGGGTATTGTTTGTATTCCACTATGGAATACCTCTCCAGTGTCTCCACTGTACAACTGCTTCAGGTTTCATGTGGATCCAACCCAGAGCTGTGCGATGTGTAGAAAACAACAGCACAGGTGTTCAATGTGAGGCTGAAGTTTTAATCCCCGCTAAAGCGACTCTTTTTCTCTCTCTCTTTGTCAGTGTTTCATTGTTACTCATTCTTTCTCATCATATCATCTCTATCTCCTTTGCTTTCCCACTCACACACATGCACAAAGCGTGCTCATTTGAATGTCAGTGAGTGAGTAGTCTCGCGTTGCCTCTTGCGAGCGGCAGTCTGGCAACGCGAGACTAGTGAGTGAGTGATGCTCTCCTTTCCTCTGCTCCATACACGAAGCCAGGCCTGGAGAATATAGAAATAATAACTAACCAAGAGAAAAAAATAAATACAATACATCGCATGGATGCACCTGGGAAGTATCCTCAGTGATGTATCCCAAGGTCTACATTCCGGCTGCCACCCGTCTCTCCATTCCTGGTTGTCACGTAGTCTATTCCTATGAGTCACTAGAATAACTAAAACAAAAATACATCGCATGGATGCACCTGGGACGTATCCTCAGTGATGTATCCCACCAAGGTCATCAGGGTTTCGGGTCTCCCAACATCATACCCCTCACTCAGGTGACCCAGCCGGGGTGATCAAGTCCCGACTTACGTCCCAGTAGTTACCCTCGATCAGTCCCATTAGGGAAAAACCAGGGCCACACAATCCGTTCCTCCTGAACTACTCTGCCGGGACTGGGAGGTACCATTCTGGCGCGTGGAAGGACTAGGCTCTGTGGGTTGACTCCTGTCCGGGCCCCTCCTATACGTCTCATCAGGTCCACTCCTGCTCTCACCAGGTCCAGCCCCTGTGCGTTGCACCAGACTCCCAGCACCAGGCACTTTATTCAGGAATGGTGGATTCTCGAGCCGCAATGGTTCCGCAGCCTCCACCTTGCCCTTGGTGGTGCCACAGGCTCCGCTTGAGGCTTGAATGGCCCTCCTAAAGGCCTCACCGTGGGTTTGTTGGGCTTCTTCCTCACGGAAGACACAGGCTGGGGCGCCAACCCATACTGCTTCCCAGAAGACACAGGCTGGGGCGCCAACCCATACTGCTTCCCAGAAGACACAGGCTGGGGCGCCAACCCATACTGCTTCCCAGAAGACACAGGCTGGGGCGCCAACCCATACTGCTTCCCAGAAGACACAGGCTGGGGCGCCAACCCATACTGCTTCCCAGAAGACACAGGCTGGGGCGCCAACCCATACTGCTTCCCAGAAGACACAGGCTGGGGCGCCAACCCATACTGCTTCCGGGTGCCGTCTACATTCCGGCTGCCACCCGTCTCTCCGGTGGTCACCAGACTATTCCTGGTTGTCACGTAGTCTATTCCTATGAGTCACTGAGATACTTTACTCTGAAAAATAAGCTGTGACGGCCCATTCCTCTCCTGACCAGTGTATTTTACAGCACTGCCCTTCATATTTGAATCATTGACTGCATGTGTGTCAGGTCAAATCAACAGCAACAGACCATGCAAAGGACGCCACAAAGGACAACAGCTTTGTTACAGGCCACACAGACTAACAACATAAGTTATGGCAAGCTTGTCCCTCTATAACAAAAGATAGGCAAGGTCTTCTCAGGACACATGTTGTTTTGTTTTGATACATGGTGTTTTTCATCCACTGACTCTGATATTTATCATTGATTGCATTGCGCAAACATTGGCTGGACAGCGGGGCCACATTCGCAAAACTCATGCCAATTGTTACGCAATTCTCTGTGGTCACGTAATCAGGATGATGTCACCTATCTCTGATTCCATTCTGACTGGCTACGATTGGCTTCCAATGTTTACGGGATTGATTGTCTTGTTTTTCACAAAATTGCCACAAATTATGAATGGCTATGACTGCCTTGCCTACCAAAGTTTGCAGGCTCTTGTTTGGCTTATGTTAGGTTCAATATAGGTGTCTCATACATTAATAAATAACTACATCATTTGTGTATTGTCATGTGATGTGAGTTCTAATACAAGTTTAATAGCAAATTTCTTAGAAGCAGGCAGCTACTAACCATTTTAATGTATAATTTCATTAAAAAGTTAGTAAGTAGAATGACATTAGAGCCTGTCTTAAAATTATCCTGCTAGGAATAGACCAATAGACCAAATCATGACCATCACCATGCAGAACCAAAAATGTATTTCAGGATAGATAATGCCGGCAACATCTCATTGGAGACATACCATTCATTAAAGGGACACTTTTGCAAAAGAATATATGTTAATGGCGTTTAGAAGATGTAGAACACTTTCCTGAGGTCTTTATGTGTGTAATATGTGGTTTTAGATATGTTAGACTTTAGCAGTGAGCCCAGTGTCTCTGATGTCATCGACACTGGGCTCACTTCCTTCCTGGACTACAATTGGTGCACTGCTCCTCCTTGTGGATAGGGGGAGGGCTGTTTTACTGAGACAACATGTAGTCCAGGAAGTAAGTGAGCTCAGTGTCCATGACATCAGATACACTGGGCTCACTGTTAAAATCTAAAATATCTAAAACCACATATTACACACATAAAGACCTCAGGAAAGTGCAAAAAGGGTGAAGTTTCCCTTTAATAGTATTTCTAGAGGAATAGGACACTAATATCGTTATTGACTATCATTTTTTATTATTTTGTTCTAAATATACACGCTTTCACAAACTAGAATCCTCAACATGAGTCAACATCAGAATCAGAATCTTGATTGACATAGCTAATGTTCGTAAACTTTATTTTATATTGTGTAAATATTCATAGACATTCTATCTGGAAATAACGCTCCACACATGTGGTCTATAGTAGGATGAGTATCCATTGTCCATAAGTATAAGGCTGCATGTTTCCTGTAATAATAACTACTGTAGGCCTTACAGTATACAGACCTTCCACACATGAACCAAAACAAGAAAATATAATATATGAACTACCGGTACTGTATGTATCTGTTTCATAACACTGCATTGACACTTGCATGTGGTTCCAGTCAACAACCAGTCAACAACCAGTCATCACAGAGGTTTACATTTATCCAGCACTGTGTTTGTGTAATTGTGTGTGTGTGTGTGTGTGTGTGTGTGTGTGTGTGTGTGTGTGTGTGTGTGTGTGTGTGTGTGTGTGTGTGTGTGTGTGTGTGTGTGTGTGTGTGTGTGTGTGTGTGTGTGTGTGTGTGTGTGTGTGTGTGTGTGTGTGTGTGTGTGTGTGCCTAGGCTTGCTCATACAGTATTCCTCTTCAGCTTTGTAAAAAAGGGACAATTTAATAAACATTCCAATGGCCGCTCTCTCTATCTCTCTGTCTATTACGCACACGCACGCACTCACTCTCACACACACACACACACACACACACACACACACACACACACACACACACACACACGGTTTCTAGAATATAGGTCACTGCTGCAGAGATATATGAAAGTGAATGGTGATTCGTGAATCAAAACAATGTATCAGCTAATAGAGCACACACACATGGTTCACAGGTATTGGATCTCTTGACAAAGACAAAAGAATGCAGTGGGTATTGTTTGTATTCCACTATGGAATACCTCTCCAGTGTCTCCACTGTACAACTGCTTCAGGTTTCATGTGGATCCAACCCAGAGCTGTGCGATGTGTAGAAAATAACAGCACAGGTGTTCAATGTGAGGCTGAAGTTTTAATCCCCGCTAGAGCGACAATTTTTCTCTCTCTCTTTGTCAGTGTTTCATTGTTACTCATTCTCTCTCATCGTATCATCTCTATCGCCTTTGCTTTCCCACTCACACACATGCACAAAGCGTGCTCATTTGAATGTCAGTGAGTGAGTAGTCTCGCGTTGCCTCTTGCGAGCGGCAGTCTGGCAACGCGAGACTAGTGAGTGAGTGATGCTCTCCTTTCCTCTGCTCCATACACGAAGCCAGGCCTGGAGAATATAGAAATAATAACTAACCAAGAGAAAAAAATAAATACAATACATCGCATGGATGCACCTGGGAAGTATCCTCAGTGATGTATCCCAAGGTCTACATTCCGGCTGCCACCCGTCTCTCCGGTGGTCACCAGACTATTCCTGGTTGTCACGTAGTCTATTCCTATGAGTCACTAGAATAACTAAAACAAAAATACATCGCATGGATGCACCTGGGACGTATCCTCAGTGATGTATCCCACCAAGGTCATCAGGGTTTCGGGTCTCCCAACATCATACCCCTCACTCAGGTGACCCAGCCGGGGTGATCAAGTCCCGACTTACGTCCCAGTAGTTACCCTCGATCAGTCCCATTAGGGAAAAACCAGGGCCACACAATCCGTTCCTCCTGAACTACTCTGCCGGGACTGGGAGGTACCATTCTGGCGCGTGGAAGGACTAGGCTCTGTGGGTTGACTCCTGTCCGGGCCCCTCCTATACGTCTCATCAGGTCCACTCCTGCTCTCACCAGGTCCAGCCCCTGTGCGTTGCACCAGACTCCCAGCACCAGGCACTTTATTCAGGAATGGTGGATTCTCGAGCCGCAATGGTTCCGCAGCCTCCACCTTGCCCTTGGTGGTGCCACAGGCTCCGCTTGAGGCTTGAATGGCCCTCCTAAAGGCCTCACCGTGGGTTTGTTGGGCTTCTTCCTCACGGAAGACACAGGCTGGGGCGCCAACCCATACTGCTTCCCAGAAGACACAGGCTGGGGCGCCAACCCATACTGCTTCCCAGAAGACACAGGCTGGGGCGCCAACCCATACTGCTTCCCAGAAGACACAGGCTGGGGCGCCAACCCATACTGCTTCCCAGAAGACACAGGCTGGGGCGCCAACCCATACTGCTTCCCAGAAGACACAGGCTGGGGCGCCAACCCATACTGCTTCCCAGAAGACACAGGCTGGGGCGCCAACCCATACTGCTTCCGGGTGCCGTCTACATTCCGGCTGCCACCCGTCTCTCCGGTGGTCACCAGACTATTCCTGGTTGTCACGTAGTCTATTCCTATGAGTCACTGAGATACTTTACTCTGAAAAATAAGCTGTGACGGCCCATTCCTCTCCTGACCAGTGTATTTTACAGCACTGCCCTTCATATTTGAATCATTGACTGCATGTGTGTCAGGTCAAATCAACAGCAACAGACCATGCAAAGGACGCCACAAAGGACAACAGCTTTGTTACAGGCCACACAGACTAACAACATAAGTTATGGCAAGCTTGTCCCTCTATAACAAAAGATAGGCAAGGTCTTCTCAGGACACATGTTGTTTTGTTTTGATACATGGTGTTTTTCATCCACTGACTCTGATATTTATCATTGATTGCATTGCGCAAACATTGGCTGGACAGCGGGGCCACATTCGCAAAACTCATGCCAATTGTTACGCAATTCTCTGTGGTCACATAATCAGGATGATGTCACCTATCTCTGATTCCATTCTGACTGGCTACGATTGGCTTCCAATGTTTACGGGATTGATTGTCTTGTTTTTCACAAAATTGCCACAAATTATGAATGGCTATGACTGCCTTGCCTACCAAAGTTTGCAGGCTCTTGTTTGGCTTATGTTAGGTTCAATATAGGTGTCTCATACATTAATAAATAACTACATCATTTGTGTATTGTCATGTGATGTGAGTTCTAATACAAGTTTAATAGCAAATTTCTTAGAAGCAGGCAGCTACTAACCATTTTAATGTATAATTTCATTAAAAAGTTAGTAAGTAGAATGACATTAGAGCCTGTCTTAAAATTATCCTGCTAGGAATAGACCAATAGACCAAATCATGACCATCACCATGCAGAACCAAAAATGTATTTCAGGATAGATAATGCCGGCAACATCTCATTGGAGACATACCATTCATTAAAGGGACACTTTTGCAAAAGAATATATGTTAATGGCGTTTAGAAGATGTAGAACACTTTCCTGAGGTCTTTATGTGTGTAATATGTGGTTTTAGATATGTTAGACTTTAGCAGTGAGCCCAGTGTCTCTGATGTCATCGACACTGGGCTCACTTCCTTCCTGGACTACAATTGGTGCACTGCTCCTCCTTGTGGATAGGGGGAGGGCTGTTTTACTGAGACAACATGTAGTCCAGGAAGTAAGTGAGCTCAGTGTCCATGACATCAGATACACTGGGCTCACTGTTAAAATCTAAAATATCTAAAACCACATATTACACACATAAAGACCTCAGGAAAGTGCAAAAAGGGTGAAGTTTCCCTTTAATAGTATTTCTAGAGGAATAGGACACTAATATCGTTATTGACTATCATTTTTTATTATTTTGTTCTAAATATACACGCTTTCACAAACTAGAATCCTCAACATGAGTCAACATCAGAATCAGAATCTTGATTGACATAGCTAATGTTCGTAAACTTTATTTTATATTGTGTAAATATTCATAGACATTCTATCTGGAAATAACGCTCCACACATGTGGTCTATAGTAGGATGAGTATCCATTGTCCATAAGTATAAGGCTGCATGTTTCCTGTAATAATAACTACTGTAGGCCTTACAGTATACAGACCTTCCACACATGAACCAAAACAAGAAAATATAATATATGAACTACCGGTACTGTATGTATCTGTTTCATAACACTGCATTGACACTTGCATGTGGTTCCAGTCAACAACCAGTCAACAACCAGTCATCACAGAGGTTTACATTTATCCAGCACTGTGTTTGTGTAATTGTGTGTGTGTGTGTGTGTGTGTGTGTGTGTGTGTGTGTGTGTGTGTGTGTGTGTGTGTGTGTGTGTGTGTGTGTGTGTGTGTGTGTGTGTGTGTGTGTGTGTGTGTGTGCCTAGGCTTGCTCATACAGTATTCCTCTTCAGCTTTGTAAAAAAGGGACAATTTAATAAACATTCCAATGGCCGCTCTCTCTATCTCTCTGTCTATTACGCACACGCACGCACTCACTCTCACACACACACACACACACACACACACACACACACACACACACACACACACACACACACACGGTTTCTAGAATATAGGTCACTGCTGCAGAGATATATGAAAGTGAATGGTGATTCGTGAATCAAAACAATGTATCAGCTAATAGAGCACACACACATGGTTCACAGGTATTGGATCTCTTGACAAAGACAAAAGAATGCAGTGGGTATTGTTTGTATTCCACTATGGAATACCTCTCCAGTGTCTCCACTGTACAACTGCTTCAGGTTTCATGTGGATCCAACCCAGAGCTGTGCGATGTGTAGAAAATAACAGCACAGGTGTTCAATGTGAGGCTGAAGTTTTAATCCCCGCTAGAGCGACAATTTTTCTCTCTCTCTTTGTCAGTGTTTCATTGTTACTCATTCTCTCTCATCGTATCATCTCTATCGCCTTTGCTTTCCCACTCACACACATGCACAAAGCGTGCTCATTTGAATGTCAGTGAGTGAGTAGTCTCGCGTTGCCTCTTGCGAGCGGCAGTCTGGCAACGCGAGACTAGTGAGTGAGTGATGCTCTCCTTTCCTCTGCTCCATACACGAAGCCAGGCCTGGAGAATATAGAAATAATAACTAACCAAGAGAAAAAAATAAATACAATACATCGCATGGATGCACCTGGGAAGTATCCTCAGTGATGTATCCCAAGGTCTACATTCCGGCTGCCACCCGTCTCTCCGGTGGTCACCAGACTATTCCTGGTTGTCACGTAGTCTATTCCTATGAGTCACTAGAATAACTAAAACAAAAATACATCGCATGGATGCACCTGGGACGTATCCTCAGTGATGTATCCCACCAAGGTCATCAGGGTTTCGGGTCTCCCAACATCATACCCCTCACTCAGGTGACCCAGCCGGGGTGATCAAGTCCCGACTTACGTCCCAGTAGTTACCCTCGATCAGTCCCATTAAGGAAAAACCAGGGCCACACAATCCGTTCCTCCTGAACTACTCTGCCGGGACTGGGAGGTACCATTCTGGCGCGTGGAAGGACTAGGCTCTGTGGGTTGACTCCTGTCCGGGCCCCTCCTATACGTCTCATCAGGTCCACTCCTGCTCTCACCAGGTCCAGCCCCTGTGCGTTGCACCAGACTCCCAGCACCAGGCACTTTATTCAGGAATGGTGGATTCTCGAGCCGCAATGGTTCCGCAGGCTCCACCTTGCCCTTGGTGGTGCCACAGGCTCCGCTTGAGGCTTGAATGGCCCTCCTAAAGGCCTCACCGTGGGTTTGTTGGGCTTCTTCCTCACGGAAGACACAGGCTGGGGCGCCAACCCATACTGCTCCCGGGTGCCGTCTACATTCCGGCTGCCACCCGTCTCTCCGGTGGTCACCAGACTATTCCTGGTTGTCACGTAGTCTATTCCTATGAGTCACTGAGATACTTTACTCTGAAAAATAAGCTGTGACGGCCCATTCCTCTCCTGACCAGTGTATTTTACAGCACTGCCCTTCCCATTTGAATCATTGACTGCATGTGTGTCAGGTCAAATCAACAGCAACAGACCATGCAAAGGACGCCACAAAGGACAACAGCTTTGTTACAGGCCACACAGACTAACAACATAAGTTATGGCAAGCTTGTCCCTCTATAACAAAAGATAGGCAAGGTCTTCTCAGGACACATGTTGTTTTGTTTTGATACATGGTGTTTTTCATCCACTGACTCTGATATTTATCATTGATTGCATTGCGCAAACATTGGCTGGACAGCGGGGCCACATTCGCAAAACTCATGCCAATTGTTACGCAATTCTCTGTGGTCACGTAATCAGGATGATGTCACCTATCTCTGATTCCATTCTGACTGGCTACGATTGGCTTCCAATGTTTACGGGATTGATTGTCTTGTTTTTCACAAAATTGCCACAAATTATGAATGGCTATGACTGCCTTGCCTACCAAAGTTTGCAGGCTCTTGTTTGGCTTATGTTAGGTTCAATATAGGTGCCTCATACATTAATAAATAACTACATAATTTGTGTATTGTCATGTGATGTGAGTTCTAATACAAGTTTAATAGCAAATTTCTTAGAAGCAGGCAGCTACTAACCATTTTAATGTATAATTTCATTAAAAAGTTAGTAAGTAGAATGACATTAGAGCCTGTCTTAAAATTATCCTGCTAGGAATAGACCAATAGACCAAATCATGACCATCACCATGCAGAACCAAAAATGTATTTCAGGATAGATAATGCCGGCAACATCTCATTGGAGACATACCATTCATTAAAGGGACACTTTTGCAAAAGAATATATGTTAATGACGTTTAGAAGATGTAGAACACTTTCCTGAGGTCTTTATGTGTGTAATATGTGGTTTTAGATATTTTAGACTTTAGCAGTGAGCCCAGTGTCTCTGATGTCATCGACACTGGGCTCACTTCCTTCCTGGACTACAATTGGTGCACTGCTCCTCCTTGTGGATAGGGGGAGGGCTGTTTTACTGAGACAACATGTAGTCCAGGAAGTAAGTGAGCTCAGTGTCCATGACATCAGATACACTGGGCTCACTGTTGAAATCTAAAATATCTAAAACCACATATTACACACATAAAGACCTCAGGAAAGTGCAAAAAGGGTGAAGTTTCCCTTTAATAGTATTTCTAGAGGAATAGGACACTAATATCGTTATTGACTATCATTTTTTATTATTTTGTTCTAAATATACACGCTTTCACAAACTAGAATCCTCAACATGAGTCAACATCAGAATCAGAATCTTGATTGACATAGCTAATGTTCGTAAACTTTATTTTATATTGTGTAAATATTCATAGACATTCTATCTGGAAATAACGCTCCACACATGTGGTCTATAGTAGGATGAGTATCCACTGTCCATAAGTATAAGGCTGCATGTTTCCTGTAATAATAACTACTGTAGGCCTTACAGTATACAGACCTTCCACACATGAACCAAAACAAGAAAATATAATATATTAACTACCGGTACTGTATGTATCTGTTTCATAACACTGCATTGACACTTGCATGTGGTTCCAGTCAACAACCAGTCAACAACCAGTCATCACAGAGGTTTACATTTATCCAGCACTGTGTTTGTGTAATTGTGTGTGTGTGTGTGTGTGTGTGTGTGTGTGTGTGTGTGTGTGTGTGTGTGTGTGTGTGTGTGTGTGTGTGTGTGTGTGTGTGTGTGTGTGTGTGTGTGTGTGTGCCTAGGCTTGCTCATACAGTATTCCTCTTCAGCTTTGTAAAAAAGGGACAATTTAATAAACATTCCAATGGCCGCTCTCTCTATCTCTCTGTCTATTACGCACACGCACGCACTCACTCTCTCACACACACACACACACACACACACACACACGGTTTCTAGAATATAGGTCACTGCTGCAGAGATATATGAAAGTGAATGGTGATTCGTGAATCAAAACAATGTATCAGCTAATAGAGCACACACACATGGTTCACAGCTATTGGATCTCTTGACAAAGACAAAAGAATGCAGTGGGTATTGTTTGTATTCCACTATGGAATACCTCTCCAGTGTCTCCACTGTACAACTGCTTCAGGTTTCATGTGGATCCAACCCAGAGCTGTGCGATGTGTAGAAAATAACAGCACAGGTGTTCAATGTGAGGCTGAAGTTTTAATCCCCGCTAGAGCGACAATTTTTCTCTCTCTCTTTGTCAGTGTTTCATTGTTACTCATTCTCTCTCATCGTATCATCTCTATCTCCTTTGCTTTCCCACTCACACACATGCACAAAGCGTGCTCATTTGAATGTCAGTGAGTGAGTAGTCTCGCGTTGCCTCTTGCGAGCGGCAGTCTGGCAACGCGAGACTAGTGAGTGAGTGATGCTCTCCTTTACTCTGCTCCATACACGAAGCCAGGCCTGGAGAATATAGAAATAATAACTAACCAAGAGAAAAAAATAAATACAATACATCGCATGGATGCACCTGGGAAGTATCCTCAGTGATGTATCCCAAGGTCTACATTCCGGCTGCCACCCGTCTCTCCGGTGGTCACCAAACTATTCCTGGTTGTCACGTAGTCTATTCCTACGAGTCACTAGAATAACTAAAACAAAAATACATCGCATGGATGCACCTGGGACGTATCCTCAGTGATGTATCCCACCAAGGTCATCAGGGTTTCGGGTCTCCCAACATCATACCCCTCACTCAGGTGACCCAGCCGGGGTGATCAAGTCCCGACTTACGTCCCAGTAGTTACCCTTGATCAGTCCCATTAGGGCAAAACCAGGGCCACACAATCCGTTCCTCCTCTACTCTGCCGGGACTGGGAGGTACCATTCTGGCGCGTGGAAGGACTAGGCTCTGTGGGTTGACTCCTGTCCGGGCCCCTCCTATACGTCTCATCAGGTCCACTCCTGCTCTCACCAGGTCCAGCCCCTGTGCGTTGCACCAGACTCCCAGCACCAGGCACTTTATTCAGGAATGGTGGATTCTCGAGCCGCAATGGTTCCGCAGGCTCCACCTTTCCCTTGGTGGTGCCACAGGCTCCGCTTGAGGCTTGAATGGCCCTCCTAAAGGCCTCACCGTGGGTTTGTTGGGCTTCTTCCTCACGGAAGACACAGGCTGGGGCGCCAACCCATACTGCTTCCGGGTGCCGTCTACATTCCGGCTGCCACCCGTCTCTCCGGTGGTCACCAGACTATTCCTGGTTGTCACGTAGTCTATTCCTATGAGTCACTGAGATACTTTAATCTGAAAAATAAGCTGTGACGGCCCATTCCTCTCCTGACCAGTGTATTTTACAGCACTGCCCTTCCCATTTGAATCATTGACTGCATGTGTGTCAGGTCAAATCAACAGCAACAGACCATGCAAAGGACGCCACAAAGGACAACAGCTTTGTTACAGGCCACACAGACTAACAACATAAGTTATGGCAAGCATGTCCCTCTATAACAAAAGATAGGCAAGGTCCTCTCAGGTCACATGTTGTTTTGTTTTGATACATGGTGTTTTTCATCCACTGACTCTGATATTTATCATTGATTGCATTGCGCAAACATTGGCTGGACAGCGGGGCCACATTCGCAAAACTCATGCCAATTGTTACGCAATTCTCTTTGGTCACGTAATCAGGATGACTGGCTACGATTGGCTTCCAATGTTTACGGGATTGATTGTCTTGTTTTTCACAAAATTGCCACAAATTATGAATGGCTATGACTGCCTTGCCTACCAAAGTTTGCAGGCTCTTGTTTGGCTTATGTTAGGTTCAATAGAGGTGCCTCGTACATTAATAAATAACTCATCATTGTAATGAAAATAATAATTTGTGTATTGTCATGTGATGTGAGTTCTAATACAAGTTTAATATAATAAGCAAATCTCTTAGAAGCAGGCAGCTACTAACCATTGTATCATTTCATTAAAAAGTTAGTAAGTAGAATGACATTAGAGCCTGTCTTAAAATGATCCTGCTAGGAATAGACCAATAGACATCACCAGAACCAAAAATGTATTTCAGGATAGATAATGCCGGCAACATCTCATTGGAGACATACCATTCATTAAAGGGACACTTTTGCAAAAGAATATATGTTAATGACGTTTAGAAGATGTAGAACACTTTCCTGAGGTCTGTATGTGTGTAATATGTGGTTTTAGATATTTTAGACTTTAGCAGTGAGCCCACTCAGCCCAGTGTCTCTGACGTCATCGACACCGGGTTCACTTCCTTCCTGGACTACAATTCCCATAATGCTTTGGTGCACTGCTCCTCCTTGTGGATAGGGGGAGGGCTGTTTTACTGAGACAACATGTAGTCCAGGAAGTAAGTGAGCCCAGTGTCCATGACATCAGACAGAGACACTGGGCTCACTGTTAAAATCTAAAATATCTAAAACCACATATTACACACATAAAGACCTCAGGAAAGTGCAAAAAGGGTGAAATTTCCCTTTAACACACATTTTGAGCCCAAGACATCCACAGACGTCCTGGGAATTACCGCTATGTAGACGTCTATAGGCAAAAAAATGTTTTTTATTACAAAAACAAATGTAAAAAAAAATGAATGTAAAAAGTGGGCCCCCTGGGTCACTATTTTGAAAGTGTTGTGTGGGCACACAATGAGTATTTCTAGAGGAACAGGACACTAATATCGTTATTGACTATCATTTTATATTATTATTTTACACGCTTTCACAAACTAGAATCATCAACATCAGTCAACATCAGAATCAGAATCTTGATTGACATAGCTAATGTTCGGAAACTTTATTTTATATTGTGTAAATATTCATAGACATTCTATCTGGAAATAACGCTCCACACATGTGGTCTATAGTATGATGAGTATCCACTGTCCATAAGTATAAGGCTGCATGTTTCCTGTAATAATAACTACTGTAGGCCTTACAGTATACAGACCTTCCACACATGAACCAAAACAAGAAAATATAATATATTAACTACCGGTATGTATCTGTTTCATAACATTGCATTGACACTTGCATGTGGTTCCAGTCAACAACCAGTCAACAGGCCTGGGCCATGGCTCAGTGGTCCAGGCACCGTGGCTGGTAATCCAGTCTGGCAGTGTGCCGCGGGTTCGACCCCCGATCCCGACGGCCTTTACTGCATGTCTTCCCCCCCATCTCTCTCCCCATTTCCTGTCAGCCTACTGTCTGTCCCTCCATAAAATAAAGGCGAAAGCAAACAACCAGTCATCACAGAGGTTTACATTTATCCAGCACTGTGTTTGTGTAAGTGTGTGTGTGTGTGTGTGTGTGTTTGTGTGCGCGCGCGACCTGAATGCAACAGATACTTTCTGTATGAACTACTACTGCGACTATACTTCATAATACACAAACACCAGTCTCACTGACAGACAACAGTTCAAGTGTTCATTTGTGATATCCTCCAGTTCTTAGCTTGCACATACTGTAGCTGTTTATGGACCATGCTTGATGTATGTTTACTGTATATGTTTTCAGCAATCTTGCGTAATATTTCCTCATACATACTGTAGTGGCAAAAAAGACACCATTTAAAATAAAGATTAACTGATTAACATAACACATTGATAGTTTGTTATACTGCTTGATCGTAGTTCAAAACAGTTAACAGTTAAGACAGCAATCGTAAAATAATGATTTGTTTGACTTTTGTAACAGCAAAAGTGATTATAATAGAAATGTATACATGCTTCCAAAATCCAAATGGAGGTTAAAACATTACTAAACACTGTGTGCTCTTTAGAAGCCTCCTCAGTCTCCGATGCATCTTAGAATCTTCATAGACTAACAACATTGTAAGTATGTAGATCCGTTATTTTGGCAAGCGGCACCATTGTATTATGGTGTATAAATTAGGCTTAACTTACTGCTTAAGCCGGCTGCGACTTAACTTAATAAATATATAACATTAAGGTAACATGTAACGTGTTTCTCCGCTGAGAGAGGAGTGGGTAGGCAGTGCGGGTGAGTGGTCAGATGGAGTGCTCGTGTCCAGTGTGGGGAGGCCGCTTTTGAAGGAGCCCTGCAGGTCCATGTTGATGGAGAAGACTCCGGGCAGCAGCTGTCTCTGATACTGGTCCAGGAGCATGAGCATGTGAGAAACCTCCTTCGAGAAACCTCCTTCGTTCACCCAGGTCAGCAGGCCGGAAGAAGCATTATGAGCTGGGAGAGTGATGTGATGCAGCTCTAGTTGACAGGAAAACCTGCAGGAAAACATTACAAGCATAATTATACTGTATTGAGCTTTAAAAAGAATTCACACCCAGTGTGAAGTGACCGGTGCCAATGATGACGTAGGGTGATGATGTCAGGAATAATGAGGAATAGACACACATACATACAAAGTCACATGTTGAAGAGGAAGACACTTGTGAATCGCTGCATGTGCATGTGTCTTTTCTGACATCTCCTTTGATTTTTTTTTATTGTATTTTTGAGGGGCGCATACAGGTTTAATGTTTGTTTTTAGTTCAATGTTTGTCATATTGTCCCTCATTACGTCATATTGTCTCTTTATTGTTAATGGCATTTAATGTTTGTGTTGGCACCGTTTGTTTTACCACTACATCACCTAATCAACATGAGTTAGACTTTAATATATTAGTGCCCCTCACTTCACACGGGTGTGATTTTTACTTAAATGAGTATTATTATAAGTGTGTGTGCGTGTGTGTGTGCGTGTGTGTGTGCGTGTGTGTGCGTGCGTGCGTGCGTGCGTGCGTGCGTGCGTGCGTGCGTGCGTGCGTGCGTGCGTGCAGATAGTCTCCCACCTGGCAGATACATGCTGAGAGATGCTTTTGGAGGCCTGACGTAGAACACACTGCAGCATTTTGGCAATCTGCTCTCGAATCCAAACCACATCTTCCTGCACGTATGGCATCCACTCTAAAAGTCTAAAGACAAGAAACGCCATTATGTGTTTCAACTGGTCTAAACAAACAAAAAAACTGGAAATATTTATTTTTATTTTTTCAACAATGTATTTATTTTCCTTTTTTACACACAAATGACAATACAAATATACAAAAAAACAACAACAATGAACAGTACAAGACAATTACTGATATAAAGAAAGAAAAACAACAATAACCAAAAACAACAAAACAAAACAAAAAACAACAACAACAGCACTACTCCTCTTCAGCTCCATCCATTAAATGTGACAAATTATTGTTCTTTATGTATCTTATAAAACGGCCCCACACCTCCTGAAACATTTCTTGTTTGTCCTTAAGAATGTATGCAATCTTTTCCAACGGTAAACATAAAGACAATTCCCTGAACCACTGTGTAATACTTGGTTTGTCTAAAAAAAAAAAAAAATATGGAAATATTTAATCTATTTCAAATTAATTATTTTTCCAGTATGGCCAGCGCATATTTCTTGCTCTTTTAAACTACCCCTCATCTAGCCTATATAATCAATCAGGACACTGAAATGTTCTCATATTTGGCCAAAATTCGAGACAGCAATATTGAACTAGAAAAAGTGCCCCTCGAGGCACAGGTTAGGTTGTGTCCTCCTTTGTTTTTACACCTTTGATGGCAATTGGATGATCTGAAGCATTTTGTTCCAAAATTGTGTTTAGCAAAAATCTACCTGTTGGTGGCGCTATAACAGGCCAATGTGAAAAGGGTGGGATATATTCCTCAGCCTAATAGGAAAGTGCACGCATGATTTGAGGCTTTTTGTTCAAAAGGGGGCAATCCTGCAAACTTTGAAAGCCAATGTTAGCCAATTAGGATGGAATATGAAATATCAGACAGATCCGTCTTGAACACATGACTATAGAGATACTCTGTAACGATTTGCGGGATTTTTGGACAAAATCTGGAGGAGTAATATCTCAAAGTGTGTTTTACAAAAGTCGGCCTCCTCGTGGCGCTATAACAGGCCATTCTGGAAGATTTGGGGCAGAGGTTCATCGTTGGCATCTAGTGAGTGTGTGTGCAAAGTTTGGCATCGACGGGTTAACAGTGCCGGAGATTAGCTGTACACAGACGGACAGACGGGGACACACACACACACACACACACACACACACACACACACACACACACACACACACACACACACACACACACACACACACACACACACACACACACACACACACACACACACACACACACACACACACACACACACACACACACACACACACACACACACACACACACACACACACACACACACACACACACAAACGGACGGACACACACACGGACGGAGTGCAAAACATACTTCGGCCTGATGGAGACAATAAAATTAGTGTCTCTGTCCCAGCACACGTGCATCATGGAAACGGGAAGCTATCAAATATTAAACACTTTTTTATAGTGTCTGGAATAGTGAGAGTAGAGTTGTGATGTCTTACCTGACAGTCAAGGACATGGCAGACTCCAGAGGCAGAGTATAGGGAATCATCAAAGTAGAGGCCATCCTTACAGGAAGCAGGTTGCTTAGAGAGCGGGTCAGGCTCCTCCTCTCCTTACACGCTTCCACCAGAGCTATGGAGGAAGGCAGAGTCAATCCCTCTGTGCACAAGACTCATCACAGTAACTCAAAATAGTAATCTATTGTCTATGCAACAGTATTATATCTCTGCTGTCAGGCAGAAACCAGCTAAATATTAACTTTTCAGGGAATGAAAAACAATAATAATCCTGAAAGTTGGTTACTATACATTGTCAGATAATTTAATGTGTCCTTCCTTATATTATCGTCACTTTACCCAAACACACCTCAAGTGGAGTTAGAACGTTTTTGACCATTAAAGGGTAGATTCAATATTTGTAAAAACCCACACACAGACATAAAGGGTGTTCAATAGCACTGATATATAAACCCACACACAGACATAAAGGGTGTTCAATAGCACTGATATATAAAACCCACACACAGACATAAAGGGTGTTCAATAGCACTGATATATAAAACCCACACACAGACATAAAGGGTGTTCAATAGCACTGATATATAAACCCACACACAGACATAAAGGGTGTTCAATAGCACTGATATATAAACCCACACACAGACATAAAGGGTGTTCAATAGCACTGATAAAATCAGGGTTGCTGCCCGACAGCGACGATATGCAGAGTCTGTTTTAAAACGGTAGAGCAGTGGTTCCCAAACTTTTTAGCCTGTAACCCAAAAAAGGAATGAGACGTTTGCCCGGGACCCAAACTAGTGAAAATAGCCGATCTACAAGATCGGCTATTTTCACTACATGTGTTTTCTAATTTATCGAATTTCTTTTCATTGAATTTAGTCATTCATTCACGAAAATCATAGCTTTTTTTGATAATGTATTTTTTATGTTTTTAAATGATAATAATTAAAAACAAAATGTAGGAAACAAAAAATAAAGGGTCCCATAAAAATGGGTCCCGACCGACCCACTGTTAGTTTGGGAACCGGTGCTGTAGAGACATTGAGAAAGTACTGATTGTATTTGTGCAAGCATGTGGGTACAACCTTTGTATAGCTGGGGTGGGAGGTGCTCAATGATGTGCTCCTCTGAGGATGAAGCAGACTGATGAGCCTCCACCTCTGCACCTGGCTGCTCCTCTTCCTCGCCTTCATTACGGATATCATCATCATCGTCCTCGATTTGTTCGCCATTGGCCAGCAAGCGTCTGCTTCTGAGAGGCCCGTTGAAATTGAGCAATTCTGCATACAAAATAAATAAAAATAAATAAACAATATTCAAATGTTCGTAAGTCAAGGATATGCTTATCTTTGATTAGTAGTCGACTGAATCTGTTCAAAGATTTATAATTAAGGTCTGTCTATAAAATGTAAGTTACCACACGGGGGCAGCACAACAATGTTCCACAAAGAATGACATAATTGTAACATGAAGGAAAGTTCCAGTGAGTGCAGTCTATCTATATGCAAACAGCATTAGTCATATTATGGATGCATTTAACTTCTATGTTAACAGTGTATCAAAAAATCTGAGAAGATAGTAAATAAAACAAACATCAATCAAATAAACAAATACATTTGTGAAAATGAATTTCCAGGTTCATATCGTACATATTATTTATTTATATTATTTAATAGTTATTTTTGTATATTTTTTGAAACATGATTACAGTATGGTGGAATTATTTCTTCCACCATACAGAACAGAAGCCTATGTGAATGATATGGTTTCCACTAGAGACAAATCGTGAAAGCTTGATGCAGAATAATATCAAACAATCTCTGGTACTTACCGTTCCTCTTTAAGAAGTGAAGAGCATCTTTATATCCCTGTTTACACATGTTTTTCAAAATCTGCACCCAAAACAAACAAACACAAATATACACCTGTCATTAGACAGACAGATCCATAGAGGTAACTCCAGTTCATCTAAGCCAGTTACAAGGCACCAATCAATTAATTCTGTGTGTTTCAACTCGCATGTGTGATTTTGGTGTGTGAATAGAGGTGAATAGGGTGTAAGTGACCAAATTACCATTGGATCTGGGGGGAAAAGCGCCCTGGAGACTCTGTAGAGGTTTGTGAGGGTGAACTGGATGCTGGTGTTGGTGTAGCGCAGTTCGTGTATGTTGGTCGAGGTGGTGTCCCGGGGACAGATGTCGCTCTCTCCCGAAAATGGCGACACGGTGATGGTGTTTTTCAACTCGTACTGAGGCAAGTTATCTGAGAGCCCTCCGTCTACGTATCGCTAAGTCAAAGACAAACAGTCATCATGAGCCAGTGTGTGAATCTCATTAGAAGCCTGTTGTGTTTCGTCTCATAGCTCTCTGCATTTTCTTTTCCATTTCTCTCTCTGCTGTGCTCCATAGAAAACTAGGATTAATTCCACTTAATTAGTTAATTAGTTAATTAGTGGTTAATGTTTTAACTTTGGAATAATCTGTTTGTAAGAAGCTTGAAATTCCTGTGATGTGTGCCAACTGATAAAATAGCAGTGACATCAGGTTGTTTGAAGAGAACAGAACAACCCTCAAGCCCGAGCCAACAGAGTCACATGTGGTACTAGCACTCTCGCTCTGAACACATCCTAGTGACAGGCCCCCACGTAACAAACACACGCACGCACACACGCACGCACGCACGCACGCACGCACGCACGCACGCACGCACGCACGCACGCACGCACGCACCACAACACAACACAACACAACACAACACAACACAACACAACACAACACAACACAACACAACACAACACAATCTACACAACACAACACAACACAACACAACACAACACAACACAACACATTTTACAAAGACAGGGTCACTAGGGGGTATGGAGCGTCCGGTTGCAAGAGCTTGTATTGCTCAATGATAGTTCCTAGAAAAGGCCTAATGTCCTGTGAAATATCTAGGAATGATCTGACTTATGCTACAAAGAATTTGCAAAGCACTTTTTCCAAACACATGTCATTCAGAACAAACACATTTTGTCAAAAGGGCGTCAGGATGTTTGTGGAAAAATAAAAAACAGCAAGAACAGATCCCAATTCAAGTATAAGATCAAAGGTCAATAATTTTGTCCAATCAAATTCAAGTAAAGAAAGGGTGTGTTTGCCAGTTACACATTTATGTTTATTTTGAATGATTAACTAATTTCATATAAATGAGATAATGGCTGATAAAGGCGATGCATTCACATGTGTAACAACACAATACTTGATCCACTTACCACACCTTGTAGCATAGGGGGAATGAAGCCACAGTACACAGGAACGTAGGCACTGCATATACATGCCTGTTAAAGACAAAATAAAAATATATGGTTAGAGGAGAATGTGTAGCTTGTTAGCCACATGAACCGTAGCGTCCCTATTCTGGGCATGTAATAATCATTAAATAGCAGATCTACAAGCTCACAAAATGTAGCAATGAAGCTTTGTGAAGGATAAAGTATAGATCCCTGGAGGACAGCAGTCAACCAAGTAGATTGGGTTTAAAGGGTTTTCTTTTTTTTTAACTTAAGCTGTATGAAATACTTGCCATTAATATAGTGGTTGCAACTCTATTAATTGATTGCCTGAGTCCCGTGGTGGGAGTTCTGCTCTGGTTTTGGTCAATATTAACTATTTTTTAGTAAACTATTTTTTAAGTTAAAAAAAATCTGAACTATCCTTTTAAGTGATTAAAAATAAAATAAATAAATAAACTTTGAACAAAATAACTGCTGTGTCTGTCATAAGTGTATTCACAGTTTGAGTTTTAATATTGATCATAGATCCAAGAACATTTTATAGCTGTTTTATAAATAATATTTGAAGGGGTCCCTCTAGTGAACTCCAACCCAGGGGACTCAAATTAGTTAATTTCTGGTAAATATGGAAGAATATGAAACATTTAACCGCATGATGTACCAGTTTTCTTTTCTTTTTTTATGATATTGCACTGATTTGCACATGGTGTCAATGACACCACATGATGAAAACTGCAGCAAGCATATTATATACGGTAATGCAATAAAATAAACAATACATGGGCTGATCAAAAAGTTATCAACTTTGTCTATCACACGTGGCGCTAGGCTGTGCACGTCAGACCTGGTCATTAACCACAACCCTGATAACCCTGGTATCAATTTTAAATATTTTTCTGATCTACATGCTACAATGCATTGCAAAGTGACATGTTTTTAGATCTGGTATTTGGGAATTTTGGGTGGAAAATAAAACAATTAGGAATGCACCGAATGAAAAATTCCTGGTCGAAACTGAATACTGAATATAGGAAACAGTTGGCCGAAAACCGAATACTCAATTAAGATTAATATTGTATATCATTTTGTTTTAGCAGTTTTTGTACCATTGCTGTCATACCTTTACCTTTGTTGTAGAGTAGAGATATATGATAATGACAAAAGACATGATTGCATTTTGATCACATCATCACAACAAAACAGTAGGTTACAAAAGGTAACCTTGGTTCTTTGACTATTCGGTTTCTGTAAAATCAACCGAACCGAATACCGAATATGAATTTTTTGACACTATTCGGCCGAATAGTTTCGGTGGCCGTATATTCGGTATTACAAAAATCTAAATGAAGCTGAAAGGAAAGAGATTATGACATACCAACCATCCATAATGTGAGTTGATTTAGATGCATACGAGTGTAGACAAGTAAGCATAGGGGGGATGATTTACCTGATAATTTACTGTAATAGAATGAACAAATCATATAGGTTTTACAGAATCCATAGGATCTGTGATGTGATACTGAAATGTGTAGGCCAACTATAGTTCACACTCTGCAGACACTATCTTGGCAGATCTTGAGTGAGTCCTACTCCTACCCTGCATAAACACTTAGGTTACATCTTGAAATAGAAACATTACAGAGCTTCACAAAAGATCTCGAAGCTATGAATGAGCTTTGTCTGGCTTCAAGACTACTGCAGTACTGACTGATCTCCACTCTACTTCTTAAGTTCTTACACTCTTGGATTTATTAAATGGAAAGTTTGTGTGCCTTTACTGGATCAATCTGGCAAAATAGTTAAAATGTATAAATAATAAAACTAGGTAGCCTACATATAAAAAAATCACACCTGTGTGAAGTGGTGCAACTTCTCTCTCCCCCCTCCCTCCCTCTCTCTCTCTCTCTCTCTCTCTCTCTCTCTCTCTCTCATTAGCAGGCAACAGTGCAGCACTATCTCTCTCTCTCTGTTTCTGGCACAACAGCGCCACGTTTGCCCCTACTGGTACTCATAGTCACAGTCACATACATAGGTTAACACGGACATTGCTGTTCCTTGGAGTGGTTGCACCACTAAAAAAAGAAAAAGACGCAATAATCAAAATATTATAGGTTTTCCCTATAAAATGCATTTTTCATTTAGAAAAACTCCTGTCCTAGCACCTTCACTATTAAAGAAGCAATGTTTAAGTTTCTCCAGCGCCTCCTTCTCCTCCAAAAAGTCATGATAAGTAATTTAAGAATGAAGACCTTTGGTACTGAGAAATCAAGTACAATTTGGAAGAATAGGCCTACACAGCTTATTACATTTAAAAGCAAGGCCAATGTTTTGGCAGCAAGCTTCCTCATGAGGAACTGTGACAAAGGCAGTTTGCTGTCCAAAAGTTGGATTCATGTTCAAGAATCAAACATTTTTGATTGACACTGTCACTATTCATACAGTACTACTCTCACAGGTCTACTCTCACCTGTACTAAATCCTCCTTGCTGTTGAACTGGGACACGAGGACATTCTCTCCATCTGTCACACGGGTGAGAGAGATTCCTAGCCGGCCTGTGGCCCGAAGGTGGGCATCATCCGGTAGCATACAATCCATCATACAACGCAATATCTTGACCATGTTGAATGATGGATGCAGAGGCCCAAGAAACCGTTTCCTGGCCTCTTTAGCAACATCGATGACGTTTGCCCCAGCCTCTCCTGTAAATGACATATGAAATGGAATAGAACAGAATGAGACCTTTTATTTTCCATAATACAGGGCCAACAATGTAAAATGTATTGGTAAAGATAAAGGATCAGAAAATGTGCATAAGATATAATATCGGATAATACTTTGTGGCTCTAAAAATGCATATGAGATACTATTTATTTGTTTTGTTTTACAATTTGCTTTTCTTGAGCCACATGCAGTCTATCTCAGATTTGTGGAATTTTCAGTAGGCTACAGCCTATAGATATTTACAATATTCGACAATGGCCCAGCAGCTCATATAAGAGCTCCATCAGCTCATTCACTTTCACAGTAATAAAGAAAGACAATAGATTGTGTAACCTACCAAGACATATTCCACTGACCAGAGTAGTGGCTGTGAGAGCCCCGGCAGATGCCCCGTATATGTGGCGAGCATTTTCTACCAAGAAAGGAGCCTCCTCCAGCAGACAGCTCGCTACTCCTATGTGGTAGATACCCAAGAAGCCGCAACCTGCGAAAGAAATGTTCCATGGCGAATCTAGAGGAAACATCTCACCGGTGTGAGATTACGAAGTCGCGCAGTCATAAAAAAAATAAAATAATATTAATTGAATTAATACAAAAAACGACACTATTGTGTTATTTGTCTGCGCCCATGCTGTTTCTCCATGTCATTCATCCGATGTCCCACTTTGTCCCACTATAGCTAGCTATTTTGTCACTTTGGATGACTGGCTCCAAGAGATCAATTTATCTGACTTTCACAACATTAGAAACCCATGCAGTAAGTTAAAACAACTAGTGACTGGCGAGTCTGTTTTAGTCTGTTGACATTTCTCCCACGCTCGGTATGTTTACCAATTTGGGGAGGATTCAGAACGACGTGACCAATCACTATCAATGTAATCCACGTCCCTGCATGTCCAGACTCGAGTCATTTTAATCTCATTGGCTGTGCCTGCCCGTAGCATCCCCATGTGTTCAATTCCCACTGGCACTGACAGCTTGTTTGTTTGGGCCCCGTCTTTATTTATCTAGTAGCCAAGACTACAACATTATTTTACAGTCCCCATCAGAATGAAAGTAAGTTGATTTACAATACAAACAATATAGCTTTTACATGTTTTCTGGTCTGGATGATATAGGCCCAACGGGAAGAGCGGTCGCCCCAAAGCGCGGATATCTCGCCCCGTGTTTATTTCATGTTTATTTTACCTTATTTCTCATATTAGAACATTGTTTGTCAAAGGAACCAGTTAGAACATTTAGAACCAGTTAGAACCAGTTTGTTGTTGTTATGCATGGATAATGAATGGCTTACTCCCCTCCACGCTTTGGGGGCGGGCTCTCCACGGCTCGGGGCGAGCCGTCTTCACTTTTCGAAATTCTGTGGGGAGCCGTCTTCACTTTTCGCGGGGGCGAGTTGGCAAAGGGGCGAGATGACCTGGTACCAAAGAAAAAGCAAAGCAAAGTTACTATATTTACCCAGGGTATCTGGGCTAAACTCAAGAACTTGTTTCCAGCCAGGCCCTGCTCATAGAACATTTCATGGTAGTGGTTCAATGCCTTGCTCAAGGGCACTTCAACGGTGGTAATTTTAACGTGTCAGACCGCTGATTCGAACTTGCGACCTTCCGGTATCAAGACCGCTCCGCAATCCGTTCGGCCACCGCTGCCACTATAGGCTTACCGGTATATAGGCCTTAAAGGAGAATTCCATACTAGAAGGCTTTCTTACCTTTATTTGTAGTTGTTACGTCCCCACCAAAGAGGTCTACCCCCTATAAGCTCTCAATCAATTGCATTGAATTAAATGGGGCTATGGGGTGTTGTGCTAATTCGCTTATTTCCATCGCTCAAAAAAAATAAAATAATGTAGGCTATATATCCGCTCTTCATAATGTAAATAGTATCCCAAGTGGCACACTTTACTATTTATTTCGATGGAAATAAGCGAATTAGCACAAAAAAACAACCCCCATACACTGACACCACATAAGACAGGAACGCCCAAAAACGTCACATCCGGTTTTAGCCTGGGGTAAGAATTGTCTATGGCTGCCAATGCAACTTGGTCCAATCCTTAATCACATACGGACAAACATCTATGCCGATCTAACTTGCGGAGGTAACGTGCCTTGTCCACGGGCAACAGATCTTTCAACGTATGGCATTGCAAATACGTTTGATAATCGCTACTCTGCTCAATATTGTTTTGAAAATGCCACAAATTGCATTGCAGTGAATGAGCGCAAATCACAACTTCCCCAGGGGGTGGGCGGAGTCACAGTTTGAGGCGCTGATTACGCGCAGTGGTGTCAGTGTATTGACGGCTTATGGTAGGGGAAATAGCCAATAATGCACTTTTGCACAAAATAACACCTGGACCTCTTTGGTGGGGACATAACAACTACAAACTAGATCAGGCCAGGTCAGGTTGTGGCCTACTGGTGGCGCTATAATAGGCCAATGTGAAAAGGGTGCCATTTCTTCATACGCCTTTGATGGCAATTGGATGATTTGAGGCATTTTGCATTTTGTTCCAAAAATGTGTTTTGCAAAAATCCACCTGTTGGTGGCGCTATAACAGGCCAATGTGAAAAGGGTGGGATATATTCCTCAGCCTAGTAAGAAAATGTGTGAAAGATTTCACGTAAATTGCACGCTGCGTTCATGATTTGAGGCTTTTGTTCAAAATGGGGCAATCTTGCAAACTTTGAAAGCCAATTATAGCCAATTAGGATGGAATATGAAATATTGGACAGATCCGACTTGAGCACATGACTATAGAGATACTGTGTAACGATTTGTGAGATTTTTGGACAGAATCTGGAGGAGTAATATCAAAAAATGTATTTTACAAAAGTCGGCCTCCTGGTGGCACTATAAAAGGCAGATGCGGAAAATGCAGGTCAAAGGTTTGTCCTTGGCCTCTAGGGAGTGTGCATGCAACGTTTCACGCAGATCGGTGCAGTTTTAGGTAAAACATGTGAAAAGCTGCCTCATGGTGGCGCTATAACAGGCCGTTCTGGAAAATATGGGGCAGAGGTTCATCGTTGGCATCCAGGGAGTGTGTGTGCAAAGTTTGGCATCGACCGGGTTAACGGTGCCGGAGATTAGCTGATAACGGACGGACGGAAGGACGGACGGACGGACACACGGACGGAGTGCAAAACATACTCTCTCCCCATGCCTCCCCATGCCTTCGGCCTGGTGGAGACAATAAAGGTAAGAAAGCTTTCTAGTATGGAATTCTCCTTTAATAGGCTAATACTTTAATTATTATCTTTGGAACTTCGTTCAGTGAACAAAAGAAAGTTGGGTCATATGAGTATAGTCAATAAAGTATGGACATGTTTACAACAGTGGTTACAAAATAGGCCTACTGCTATGCCAACTGTATTTCGCAAGAAATAACATTACAAATCCCTTAGAATAAAAAAATAAAATAATTTCCACAACAGTTCAGCAAGTACACAACACTACATTATGACGCAGAGTGTGTACAAGTCTCTTGTGAATTCTTCTGGGACATTATCTGTAAAAGTTGTTCGTGGAATTGACAGTCTATATCCTGCCCTATTGTGAACCCTGTCAATTACAGTTAAGCGACCACATTGCCCCCCACTAGGTTTGAAGCACAAAGCAAATTATATTATATTATAATTTACAGTTTAGAATAGATAAACAACAACTTCAAAGTTGTATTGACTGAAATGAGGACACAGCTAAATCTAATGTTTTTCTGTGCACAAGGAATCAATTTAGTGAACATTTTCTTATCTAACATAGTTTTGTCCTGCTGCCCCAAAGTCTGTGCGGAGAGGATGAGTCAGAGGGGGGAAAAAAGAGATGTGCATGATTTAGTGATGAGATCATGGAGTATTTTCTGGGAAGAGTTGTTTGTGTTCCCACATAACTGCCAGGTTTAGTAAAAGCATAATATGCCGTTTTGAAATCATCACCACTAGGCTTGTGCATATAATGATATCCTCTGAATCTTCAAAAATGTGTGTTGATACATTAAAAATAACTTAATTGTGTTATAGCCACAACAGGTTAAAATATTAAAGAATCGATTCATATTATTATTAGACCGAAAATTCCAACAGCACGGCTACAGTCATACATTTGATAACACAAAAAGTCCTGAGGACTTGTTTCCATTGTGGTCCTATGTATTCAATTCATATAACAATACAATATCATCAACGGCACATGTACAGAGTAGAAGGGGGATGCCTAGGCAGTGAAAGCCATCACCTTTCTTTGGGAGAAGTGAGATTTACCTCCCCCTTTGGCCTCCTGAAATTGAAAGATGGATTTTCAGGCAATTTTTGAAGGAAGCCAGAGATATTTAAGGGATGGTGTCACCGTGTCAGGGCATTCCACCCTTTGGTGGCAGTGTTGTAGAAAGACAATTTACCCATGTTTGTTCTAAAGATGGGAGTTACCAAATTGTTGTTGTTGCTCCCTCTAGTATTGTGGGTGTCGCTCATAATGAGGGTATTGAGGTCATTGAAGGCATTGAGGGCAAAGCCACATTGACTATTTTGAAAGCCAATTCCCATTTGTATTACTTAACCCTGGCTACTCTGAGCCATGCTAGGCTAGCAACATGTTGATGTTGATAGGTTGGTTTTAGTACCCAATTACCAGGATATTGTGTGAATTGGCTCTCTCGCTCCCTTCCTCTCCATGTCCAGGTTATTGCATGCATCTGTGATAATAACCCAGAGAGAGAGATCTTGCGTTGTCGCTCGCAGATCAAGTCCTCGTCTGACATGACACAAAACAACACTGCCTAACAACATGTATTGGCTAATTCTGTTTTTTACTAATCTGCATCGACTAATCTGATCATCATATCAGTCATAACTCTGCTTATTCAGTTTTGTATGTGTTTAGTAAAGTACCTTGTAACCTTGTTAAAATAAGTGCTATAGGGCCATAGGCTACAGATAAAGTTAATTATTATGTTATTGTTATTATAATATACATCTTGGACACCGTTTAATGTGGTTATCTAACTACAAAATTAGAGGTAGCCAGGGTTTTGATTGATTGATTGATTGAAAATTCAATTTCACAGTATGTAGTGCTGTGGTGCTGAAGATAGCGGTGATGCTCCACATACTGTACGTAGTGATGCTCCACATCACCACAGGAGGGATGTCTCAACTGGGCTCCAGCCCAGTTGAGACATTGTTGGGTGGGGACTGGTGGGAGAACCAATCAGCAGCATCTATCTGTCAAACGCTGTGAGTCAAAGAGGTCGCCCTGGCGTACGTGCTGCAGACAAACCACAATCAATATTATTGTCTTCCCTCTCTCTACTCTTTATTTCCTTGTGTTTTAGAGCGTTCGCCTGAAATTGGGAGGTCGGGGTTCGATCCCCGGCCGGGTCATACCAAAGACGCTAAAAATGAGACCCAAATGCTTCCCTGCTTGCCACTCAGCATCAATGGGTTGGATTGGGGGTTCAAATCAACTAATCAAATGATTCCCAAACGTGGCATGGCTGTGGCTCACCGCTCCAAGAGATGGGTCAAATGCGGAGAACACATTTCACTGCAGTAACGTGTGTGACAAATCGTACGACTGATAAACAAACTATCATTAGACCTGAGTAAAACCGTACTGTACTGTACTGTGCTGTGCTGTATTGTACTGTACCATACTGTACTGCTGTGCCCTGTGTGTGTGTGTGTGTGTGTGTGCGTGCGTGCGTGCGTGCGTGCGTGCGTGCGTGCGTGCGTGCGTGCGTGCGTGCGTGCGTGCGTGGAACGGGGTGTGGCCTAAAATGTGATGTAATTTGCATCACTGTGAAATGTTGCACAATAACAAATAACATGGTATTGCATGCAAATGAAAACTGTACGGTAATTATGACAGTTGCTGTTGGAAAGATGGCGAGAAAGGCCATTTTGTTATGTATTTAATGATACATATTTACCAATATGAATATTAAAAGCCCAATACCATAGTGTCCGTATTATGACGCAGCAACATTGCTGCTTTAAGAACTAAGTGGTTAAAGTGGACATACTGAGACCCTTTCGGCATGAAGAGCCATAAACTATTAAGATAACCTTTGAATCTAATAAATCGTCTTGACTCCGGAGGAGTCCCGTTGAGGAGAATTTGTAAGAATGTAATAGAGTACAAGTACTCAAGTCAGAAGGACTGTTAAACCAAGGGAATATTAACTTTATCTTTAATGTTATAATGTTAAACTGTAATTCTAGTAAAAGTAAAAGTATCAGAGTATACCAGAATACCTTAGAATGAGTTTGACACCAGACACGGAAGAAGAACCAGTCCACATCAGAGCTATAAGGATTTTCCATTTGATATTTACCAATTACATCGGGAGAGAAATGGCAGGTCCGTACAGCGTTAAAAAGATCTCTCACTGACACATCATCAGTGACCATATTTTATACTACATCAAACAATCTCATGACATGGGAAGTACTCCAATTGAGTTCAGAGATTCACAAATAGTGAATAATGGCGACACCTATTGCCGGGAGGCCTACTTGGCCTATTACAATTGACGGCCGAGCCGACTAATATAACGTCTTTAAGACGTAAATAGGAGAGCGAGGGAGACATGAAGTCTATAGCTAGAAGGTCAGAAAAACATGTTTTCCAACAGATACGCTGGGTGTTTTGGCAAACAAGAGAAAACAATACTTTATCTTCATGCCAGCTGGGGGGGAGAATTAATACTTATCTAAACGTTGGGCAGAAATGAGATGTAACTTAGTGGGATACAGGGCATGAAAAATACATGGGGTCATTGGGAACATTTAAACAATCCCACAAAATAACAGATCTACCAACAATTAAATCTTAATAATTCAAAATTATCCATCAGTTGCATACAATTTACAATTTGTAAATTGTATTTGTTTGACCTGAGGAGCAGTGTATTATTATTTTCCTCTCTGACTTTGCGTGTTCATGACAGTAAAAGTAAGTGTCTGATTGTTTATTGTAGAATATGATGCTTTCCTTTAACATATTACTGTCATGTTAGTTATTTGTGTTTTCAATATGCGGATGTGATTATACTTTATGGTGAATTATATGTTGGTGGCTGTGCTGTATCTTCTGTAGATGGCTTTAAACAGTATTTTGCTTCATGTAATAATAA
This sequence comes from Electrona antarctica, assembly GCF_951216825.1. Classification (NCBI taxonomy): domain Eukaryota; kingdom Metazoa; phylum Chordata; class Actinopteri; order Myctophiformes; family Myctophidae; genus Electrona; species Electrona antarctica. The sequence goes on from NC_136810.1 coordinate 39,779,212, forward strand.
TTTGATGACTGTTTTGACTTTGATGATTCTAAGAGAATGTTTTTGTATTTTGTAGACCGCACTTAGCACTAATGTGAAGATTTATCCAAGTAAAGAACACTCTAAGAAGAACACTCAGAGTCCATCCATACTGTAAGTGTACCAGCTCTACTCTGTACCAGCTCTACCCAAATCCGTATGTCACAGTGTGTAGTCACCGACCCCCACAATATTTTGTGCCAGGGATCCCCATAATGGAAGATTTGCAACAGATTCTTTAATTGGTGAAACATCAATCAATTTAATGTAACATTTCACAAAAGAGGGCACATTGGAGTAACTAAAAGTATTTTTTCTTCCGGTGAAGAAAATAAATGTTCTGGCCAAAAAGTGCATTTTATACGTGTGGTGGGGGGCTCAGAGTGCGTCCACCGGGGAAAGTAGGCTTTCTTCATAACAAAACAGTCTTTGTTGGTGAGTGGCGAAATCGTTCTTTGTACGTATTTTTGCATAAGTCGAGAGGCTGTGCTGCATGTCATGTGACGGCAGGTAATGGAGAGTCCCATAGCCTAAATGCAACCTTGGACCAGACTGTAAGAATGACCGTGTTAGTGGCTGGAGAAACAGTACAGAGGCATTGGTAAAGGTTAACCAATGGTATGTTTATTCACAAAACGAGCACTACCAACTGGCATAAATATAGGAAGCTCTCTACTCCCAGCACAGACTTCAGTTCACTTCTTCTTCTTCTTCTTCTTCTTCTTCTTCTTCTGTCTGGTTTTATGGCGGTTGGCAACCTAGACTGATTGGAACTTAGTTAACTGCTGAGTTTCAGCATCATTGCAATATATACCTTCAGTTCACTGGCAAAATGGCAGCCTTTTATACCCAGCTGGAGATAATGAGAATGGACTATGCCATTTACAGGGGTGTCTTCAAATGAGAACATACCATAAATAAGCATACAATAAATACATATAAATAAAAAACCTTAAACCATACAAATGTTACAAGTTTCTGTGAACTACACAAGTTATAAGTCCTTCACACTACAACATAAATAAGCACAATAATCACAACAGCACATCTTAACCCCCCCTGCTATCCTGACATGGTCCAGCCCAATCCTTACTGAAACACATCACAGGCAATTGTTAGGCATTCAATCAAACCTCAACAATAGAACTCCACATTATTGCACTTCCCAAACGTGCATCTATAACCCACATTGCACTGCCCCTCATGTTTGTTAATCACCACCAAGCATTTCCCCAGGTGGAACTCGTTGGCTGAGTGCCCATCTCAGCTAAACAGGAAACAGTTTTCAACAATAAAATCGTGACTGCAAAATACAACTGTGCAAGTTAATAAAGTGCAAGTAACAGAGGACCACTCTGTATAGGTGCTGCCACACTATCTAAAGAGCCGCGCACGTCTTAAACTGCGCACAGCTTAAGACGTGCGCGGCTGTCGACCGTTTTGAGGTGTGGAAAGGCCTTTACACTGACTCTCAGAGTCTGGTTCTGAAGAGGTTTTGGACCGAGCGCCTTCAAGTAAGTACGTCCTTAGGCTTAATATCAGTGGTGGAAAGTAACTAAGTACATTTATTCAAGTACTGTACTTGAGCACAATTTTGAGCACTTTTTTTGTTTTGTTTTTTTACTTTACTTGAGTATTTCTATCTATAAATGCACCATGTCTCTGTCTGTCTATCTGTGTGTGTGTGTGTACGGTTGTAATCCACGTAACTCGAGAACCGTTCGCCCCGGTCAGACCCACGGTTATCCAGAACCACCACAAACTGCCTCTGCCCGGGCTCTGGCCCAGGGTACATACTGTATATCAGGGGTGCCCACGCTTTTGTCTCCACCAGGCCGAAGGCATGGGGAGAGAGTATGTTTTGCACTGTGTGTGTGTGTGCGTGTGCGCGTGTGTCCGTCCGTCCGTCCGTCCGTGTACAGCTAATCTTTTCAAAGATTATTGAAAGAAATTATCACGTCACAAATGTTAATTCCTCCCACAGGACGCTTGAGAAAATTGGACCATGACGTGCATCTTGGTCGATGAACCCCAAAATCCAAGGGTGAAACTGAGGAAGGTGCCAGTGAAGGAGGCCTCACAAGAAGCACCCAAACAGCCACAGGTGAGTTGGTTTCCATGTTTGACTGACGATTTAGACATGGAAACTGACTGGAAAACACCACCTTCTGGTAAGTACACCTTAATTTACCTACCGATACAGATCTCTACAATAGAGAAATTAGGCTAAGCTCACATTCAACAAACCTTTAAACATTTAACCATATACTGTAGGCTACAGTACGTTGTTGACTGGAGTTAGGGGTCTGTACTCTCCTCTTATATTTATGTACATATTGGAACGCTTAAGCTCCCTCCTTGATGGAATTAAAATAAACTAGAAAAAGTACCCCTCGGGGTACAGGTCCACCAGGATAATTAGCATTTGTGATGTTTGGACAAAATGTGTAGGAGTAATATATGAAAAATCAGATCTGTGTTGAACACATGACTATAGAGATAGTGTATACTGATTTGCGTGATGTATGGATGAAATATGTGCAAGTAATAGAGAGAAATGTGTGTGTGCACAGTTTGGCATCGACCGGGCCAACTGTGGCGGAGATTAGCTGTACGCAGACGGACGGATGGACGGACACTCACAAGGGGGGCAAAACATACTCTCCCCATGCCTTCGGCTGGTGGAAACAAGAAAAACAAGAATGCAATATTGTGAATAAAATGTTGAGTATCAAATGAATACTTATTTTGAACATTTCGTGACTTGCATTGTTTGAATACGTAATCGGTAACCAGTAACTATCTTTATGGTGAGACATAACTTACTCTATGTAAGCTTTTAATTCATTTTTTTTTTCATATTTCAATTTTCGTATTGTAGATTTGTAGTAGAGAAAGGGTTGGACATTGATCCCAACACCTGTGTTTCTTCTCCATGCACAGAGACCATCTTCCACCTGCATCGCCAAGACACCTGGACCCTGCCAATGATGCAGGTTGACTGCCAAACACCTTGATGTACACTGTGCATCAAGTACTCAAGTAGCCTACATTCTTACATTTCAATTATGAATTAACAGCTTATGCCCTTTTTTCAATCTTAGTGAAAAGAGCCGATCTGCAAACTCACAACACGTTGGAAGCTGTGTATTTCTTCTTTACGTGTGTTTAGGGAGATGCTCTTTTTTTTTAATGTAGCCGAGCCATGCATTGGTATTGAAAATAGATTAATTTGTACTTTTGAATCCTTGTACCTGAGATATTTCAGTTATTTTTTTTATCAGACACCATACGAGATGGGTCTAAGACAACCGGTCACTATTTTCTTTGAGTGGCATTATTTTACAGTAATGCTTTGATATTTTGTTTTAAATAAACAGTATAGCCTATTCATGTTATTTTGTACAGAAAGTATGCTTTCGTGATATTTTGTAAATGGTAATAGTTTGCACATTCAGCATTATTATATTAAATGTAAATAAGTGTTATGTTGTACATTTACTATGGTTTAATAGTTAAGTTTGTTATAGCTTGTGTAATAAATAATGTATTATATATGATAATCATGTATCAAGCTTCATCTCTTTATTTTCTTCTCTTTGGCTTTAGCGTGAAATAGAGCCTATGCAAAGCTCTTCATAACTGAAGATTGGCAATATCAGGTGTAGAAAAATGTTTGTCTGAGATTTAGAAAAGTTTCATTTGAGCCTTGATGTTTGACTGCTGACTAAACAACTTAACCGTAATGCCTCTATGCAGGCCTGGGTATGGGAGTGAAATAGTAGCCTAGTGGAATAAGACTATACATGTTACACATGAACAAGTTAATGTGGGGTTTAATTTGAAGATGTGAATGTGAATGATTGATGTCTGTCGGCTGACTGACAACCATACTCCTTGACACCCGAAGAACTGAAGAATGTTAAATTATTGAAGGAAACACGATGGCACAACACATTTCACTTCTTTGTCATTTTGATAGATGAAATCAAATGAAGACATAGATTTTGTGTTGACTGTCAAGTAAAGACAGCTTGTGGAAGAAAGTGCATGGTTTAACCAATATTGCCGCCTGGTGGTCAAAATGAGAATCTAAACTTGTGCTTCATAGGTTTCCAAAGATGATTCCAAATACAATTGCAATACATGATCTGCCATACATTATTATATAAATACATTGATTACATAAATGCACTGATGCCCCATTGCATATCTATGTGAAAATATACAGTAGAAACATACAATACTAGCGAAAAATGTGAAAAATGTGAAAAACACTATTGAAATGAGTGAAAACATTGAATTCCAACTGCTCCTAGTGATGATAGGTAAATTGCAGAGGACAAATCTAAACAATGTTAAGTAATGTCTGTTTATTTGTGTCTTGTAATTCAATCACATATGTTGAAGAGTTGAATCCATACTTAAATGGAGACACCGTGACATCACGTCACCACCAACCCCTTCATTCACTTCTAACTGAAATTTGCCCTGGAGCTATGCTATGTTAATATAAACCAGAAATACTGTAAATGGTTATGGGCTGGCCGTGAAGGGGTTCCAGGTGGTCCCCAGCTAAATGATGGGGAGTTGCTAACCACCCTTTAGGCCTATATAGATCTTTAACTCTTGAGAGCGACCCTTATGGTTTTCACACCCTAAAGACTTAAATTGTTAAACACCTGCATTACTTAATTTACAAGAAGTCTACACAATTAGAGAATGTAGAAGAATTGTTTCAACGTTTGCCTGCCTGTTATCTCTCATAATGGTACCAACATCATCAATACACATGGACTTGTGGACAAAATATCTTATCCAACGATAACAAAATATTTTTTAGTTTTGGGTCTGAGAGGCTAAATCTCATTAAACGGTGGTCCGTGGCTCAAATGCTGAATAAATATTAAATGGACGGTATGGACCTTTATATGAAAAGGGGTTGAAAACAAAACCACAGCTGGTAACAGTCGATTATATGGTAAATAGTGCCACCGTGTGGATGAACTGTCTAAAATCTGGTCCCCGCCTTGCATTGAAACTTTGGCGGGGTCAGTACGCAGGCGCGCGTTTTAACAACCAGAACCAACCGGATGAGAGGTGCTTCTGGATTATAGACAAAGAAAGAGCTCAACTCCGCATACCGGCGGCGCAAGTGAACCTAATCAAACACACGATCTATGACGCAAAGCTTTTCGGGGGAAAAAAAAGAAAGAAAATCGGAAATCCTTGTAGGAAACAAGGAAGTAAACAAACGCACAGGCAAGTTGTCTTTTCTGCCCTTCTCGAACATGACAAAAGTCATTTGTAGTTATATTGGTGTTCAATTTACAACATTAACGCCATTAATGACACACGTAGCCAACAACACTGGTTAGCTTCGGGTATGACAGCAGCGTTTGATGGCCATGAATGAACGCCTGTGGCGCAAAACACAAACGAACGCATCATGCAGAAAGAAAAAGACGGATTTGTTTCTTGACCCGCGGGTAACATTAGGTAATGTAATTAATATTGTTCCGAACTAAGCGCACCTTTAACGGAGAGAATGAGCAGCAGATGTGATGAAGATAATGGGAATCGAGCATCCAAATGGACTGGGTCGGAGGATGAAGTGTTGGAAGTTACACCTGCAAAAACAACATCCAACAGAGAAGACACTTCTGTGGACCTGACGGCCCTCAGACTCTGCGAAGAAAGCCAACAGCACCAGCAGGATCCAGGGAAATCAGAAGGGGAAGCTCAAGCTGTGCTACCAGTTAGGACAAACAAAGGGAACAGTGACACGAGAGTGTTGAGTGCAATAAGTGGAGAAGTGTCTGAAGGCTGGACAGAAACTGTAATAAAGGAACCCCAGAAAGATGAGGACCCAACCACCTTGTCCTTTCGCCCCCCTGCATCTCCCTCACTTAGCTTCACTGACACCTGGGCTCCCTCCTTATCAAACCGCTCCTCGCCCTCTTCCCCCATCATGCATCACACCTCATGCATCACACCTTCATCTTCCTCCTGTGTCTCTCCCTCCTCCTCCTCACCCGCCTTGTTATCGCTCACTCCTCCCTTGCCCCCCTCCGTGGAGCTGTCTTCCGTGCTGGCGGACACCAGGTTGACCCTGGATGTGTACCAGGGTGGGGCGGCTGTTCTCCCGCTCTTGTGGCGGTCCATCCCAGGGCAGCTGAGGGCCCTTCAATACCTGAGACTGGGCTCTGAGGATGGAGCGGCGATAGAAGACGCCCTCGAGGTCCTGCCTCACCTCAAACAGCTACGCTCACTGGCAATCCGAGGTACTTTACACACCAGTGTGCTGTTGTGACTATAACAAACAAGGCTGTTACTGTAAATGTGTTTTTAGGTCTTAACCCCTTAAGTGTGTTTTTGAGTATTTTAACCTGTTATCCCTATTTTGAGCATGTCATTATTTTTAGGTGGGGAAAGAAAATGAGAAAATAGCCATTCAGTGCCCATACCCTAGGTGGGGTTGGCAAAAGGGCCTTTCTGTGTGGAGTTTGCATGTTCTCCCCATGTCCCCTGGGGTAGGTACCCTCACAAAAAACATGTAGTAAACCTGGTCTCTAATACTGCCTGCCCCTGGCCAGCCGGGGCGCCTGCCGCCTGATAAAGGGGAAAGGAACTGGTTGGAATAATGGGTTCCTTCCACGTGCTACGTCCAACCAGGGAAACTCCCCCAGTCAGTTGAAAAGAAGCGTCTTGGACTCCATATGCCTCGAAGGAAACATGAGGTCTCCCCCAGGTTGGCAGAGGGAGGGTAGCGCCACAGGATTACATTAGACAATTGTCACTGGGTGAAAAAATGAGGATTCAAAAAATATTTAAAAAAAGAAGAAAATAGCCATTCTGATCTTATGTAGACTGGCAATTTTCAGTATTTGATTATGATGAAGTATATACGGCTTATTGGCAATGCATTTTAAACTCACTCTCTGTCATATTCTCTGTTTCCCTGTACTCTGTCTGTCCCTTATTCAAACTCTTGCTTCCCCTTTCTGTTCCACCTCTGTCTCACCTGTGTCTTTATTTTTTTCAAGGACACTGTTTTTATGATGCCCAAGGTCTCCCCCTGCCTGGCCTCCTCACCGCCCTGCCCAGTTCCCTCGCCTCCCTTTCTCTCCTGGTGCACGTGGATCTGTCTTTTAACCAACTCTCCTGCCTGCCGCCCTGCCTGCTCCACCTGCCTGCCCTGTCCTCATTGCTCCTCTGTCACAACCGTCTCTCAATTCTTCCCCCTGACATTGCCCAACTGTCCTCTCTCGGTTACCTCTCCCTGCTGGGGAACCGGCTGGTCTCTCTCCCCCAGAGCCTGGGTCAGCTGAAGGGGCTGCAGATGCTGGACATCTCGCACAACCTACTCCAGAGCCTGCCCGAAGAGATCGGCACCCTGGGGGAGCTTGTTAAGCTGGAGCTGTCCCACAATGAGCTGAGGCAGCTGCCAGAGACCATGGGTAAGAGCGGGTGAGTGGAGTGCGCCTCCAATCCACCAATTATCGTATTATTTCCCCCCAAACATTAGATTCCTGTTTACATGATTATGTTTTATGGTTCTGAAACCTTATGCTTCAAACTTAGCCTAGCTATAGCTTAAAGCTGCTATAAGCAATAATATGTCAACATTTATTGTCTTTTCCCCCCCTTTTTTTTGTATTCAGACAGCCAGCAATGGGTAGAATGCTCCCCAAAAAAAGTAGTCTCTGTGACACATCTAGGGGCAACATCTGCATTCAAAGATGTTCCTAGAAGCTTTGTCATTGGTCTAAAAAAAACCTGGTCGCAATGACTAACCAATCAGGAAGCAGACGAGCAAATCGACCAATGACAAAAATCTTTGAATGTGTCACAGAGACTACATTTGTTTGGGAGCGTTCTACCCATTGCTGACTGTCTGACTACAAAAAAAAGGTCATTAAAATGTTGACATATTATTATTGCATATTATTGCAGCCATTTGAACTTAGTGTGAGGTGGTGCAACTGGCTCCAGGGGACTGCGTGTGGTTGAGCTTAAAATGCTCAAGCACTTTTGACCTGTCTGGACACTGTCACCCAATATAAAGCTTCACTTTGCATTTGGGACATTCCAGACTGATTCATATTGGGTGGGGCAAACAGAAGATTTCTAATTTTCAAGTTGAGTTACTGTAGCTCAGGAAATCGGGTATTTTAGTGAGCAAACACCGTCATGCGACAGGCTTAAGGAAAGAAAGTAAAGTGGCCACAAAGACCACTTTGCCAAACAAGTTAGTCTTGTGAATCGCTAAATATAAATAGTCATATGGTTAATGAGCAAATAGAAGTGAGAATGAAAACAAGCAATTCATGCAAGTGGTTCAGGGTGAACACAGAGTGCACTGTTCAGTGGGATCAGATGTAGACGTAAGATCATAAAAATGTGTCCTCTCTGTATCTCCCAGGGTCTCTCCTCTCTCTCAGGGAGTTAGTCATCCACAGCAATCACCTCCGCCTCATCCCACAGTGTCTGAACCAACTGCCTCTGCTGAAGATGGATGCACGGAACAACCCTCTGGGACGACCCCCGACCCCTCCACCCCTTCCCCCAACACCAGGTGAGCGTAACCTAAGAATGAAGAGTGTGTGTGTGTGTGTGTGTGTGTGTGTGTGTGTGTGTGTGTGTGTGTGTGTGTGTGTGTGTGTGTGTGTGTGTGTGTGTGTGTGTGTGTGTGTGTGTGTGTGTGTGTGTGTGTGTGTGTGTGTGTGTGTGTGTGTGTGTGTGTGTGTGTGTGCGCGCACGCGTGCGCACGGAATGTGATGATAAGAGCGCCCCGCACTTCACACAAGTGTGATTTTGATCTGTCTAATTAGTCTGTTTTTTGCACAGTTTTTTAAAAGTATTATACAGATAGTTTATTGTTATTTGTTATTAGGCTATCATTGATTATTGCCGACTGTTACTGTGTTATATGCATTCTCAGTCAGGTTACTGTCTCTTCTCAGAACGAGCGGAGACGAAAATCCCAGAGTTGCACCTTGCATTCAGCCAACATAGGTACAACTCCTTTCATATTCACAAAAGCACTGGGAGCAGATTGGATGGGTTCGCGTTCACCCATTAAAACCTGGAAAGCATCTGTGTCATTTTAGATTTGAACCATTTTAACCATTATTTGAAACTTTGACTATTCAAAAATACAAGCTTGTAGATCTGCTATTCTTGAAAAATCGTGAAAGTTTGTGACAAATCTTTGAATATATACAGTATTTTTGAGTGGTGTAAACCACTCCTACAACTGGCTTTTGTGTGCAGAAAAAATGAGCATGGTTGCTATGTTCAAAATAATTTCTGACGTAATTAAATCACACCCGGGTGAACTGGATGACCGTAGCAACCATGCTCATTTTTTCTGCACAAAAAAAGCCAGTTGTGAAATCACATCCGGGTGTGATTTCATTACGTCAGATCAGAGCTGATCAGGCTATATAATACCATACCATACTTACACCACTCAGTTCACACGGGTGTGATTTTTTTTTAATAAAGTGAACATTTTTAACTCAAATCTTTGTTCTGGGGGTCCGTCAAACAAACATATTTTGAGATGGGGGTCGGAGGCCAAATACATATAATTTTGGGGGTCCTTGACATGAAGCTACAGCACCACCACTTTTTCAGAAAACTGTTGGAAGGCCTTTATGGAATCTTCATGGGTTAAAGATGTTTTGCTCCCTGTGCTCCTCAGTTTCTGTGTGTCGTCTGCTGGCTGTCACGTCTTTCTCCCAGGGGGGACTGAGCTCCTGTTCCCGCCAGGGTGCCTGGTGTCTACCACGAGACTGAAGTGGGCTGAGAAGAAACCAGACAAGAAGTGGGTATGGCTAGAGGAGCACGACATCCTGTCGAGCCGGCCGCTGGAACTTCGTCCACACGGAGTTACCTTTTTGAAGGTACAGTTAGAGTGGTTGTGAACTGTTTGTGTTTGCCATGGTCGCTTCCACAACATGCAAGTCTCTGGCTGTGTCCAAAATCACTCAATTTACAATTTAGGCATTTAGCAGACGCTCTTAATCCTGAGCGATTTACAGTAAGCAAGAACAACACATGGTAATACATCAAATACATAAACAATAGTCATCGGGGTGCATACTTAGTTTAGACTAGTCATTGGTTAGACTGTGACATAAGGTTGGTGAGGAGTGCTTTAAAACGACCGGATTAAGGTCGGTGAGCAGTGAGTTAAAACGACCGCAGGGCTTAAAGTTCTCAGTCCTGGGGACTGATTTCAGTCCTGAGGATTTCATAGGGGTCATTTAATGAGATCAGTGCAGATTTGCAAAAAAACATTTTCAGTCTTTGTTTTTAGCTTTAAGCCCTGCGACCGGATTAAGGTTGGTTGGGAGAGGGTTAAGGTTAGGTGTGCTGCCCCGTGGGAGGTTAGGGTTAGGGTGAGGGTTTGAGATAGGTTGTAGGACTAATGACTGGTCTAACCACTGCACCCATACCATAGTCATCAGGGATCATACATAAACTAGGAACCTAAGCTACTCACTGTATAGTGATTGTGTCATTTTGTAGTGGTGTCTGAATTTATAATGATAATTATCCCACAATGCGTTGTGAACAGCACAGACGACCTCAGTCAGTAGTGTCCAAAATATGTTTACAATTTTGCAGATGAGTTCACTATTCCCTAGATTTAGAGAGTAATGAGTGAGTGAGTGAGTGAGTGAGTGAGTGATTTCAGACATAGCCTCTTAGCTCTACTTTGTGCTTTCATCTCTAGAGCCTGACTGATTATTATGTCCATTATCTCCATTATATCCATTATCTGATTCGTTGAGTACATCGGTATCTGCAATTATGCTGCTTCAATTATGAATCTGGTCCCCATTTTAACCAATTTCAAGTCAACCTGGCGTCCCTATTTTGGGCATGTCAGCAAACCTCCCACGATGCGTTTCGATATGTAGCACCTAGGCATGTAACGATATATCATATATCGATATTAATCCCGACGATATGAATCGATTTATTGAAATAAAAAAATCGATTTTCAATTTCTATGGTGTGTGATGTGAAATGTGAGCTTTAGTCATATTCCATCATATTCAAGTGCTTTTGGAGAGAAATGAGAGTCACTTTCAGTAGTAGAGCACTGTAGAGGGGAGCTGGGGGTTGCTGTTAGGGATGCTCCGATCAGGTATTTTGGGACCGATACCGATTGTTTTTCTCATGATCGGCCGATACCGATACTGATCTTGTGAAATGTTGCAAATTTTAATATTTCCAAAATTATTATGTCAAAACCAACGTCAAAACTGTTCCTGTGTGTGTGGGGAGGAAGGGGAGAATGTTTAGGCCCGTCACAAAAATGCAAAATGATATTATACTCTATCTCTGATTGACATTTATACCACTTAAATAGGGTAAAAGATCAGTTTCTCCAGGTAAATTGCCGATCACGGATAGGGTAAATGGTGATTACCGATCAGAGTGAATATCGGTCGATATGGCCGATCACCGATCGCTGGCCGATTATCGGAGCATCTCTAGTTGCTGTCTTTAATGTACAATGTCTTGTCTACCAGCACCTCCACCCGGATGTGCACAATGTTCTCATGGAGACATTCTTCAAATTTAAGTTCTTCAAATTTATTTCAAGACTTTACAAACTTACAAAAAAAGTAATTTGTCTAGTTTATCCCTTCTGTTCGTGTCTGCCTTGCCTACTGTACATGGCAGATTGGCAGTAGCCTAGTGCAGGGGTTCTCAACCTGGGGGTCGTGAAATTTTATTTTGGGGGGGGTCCCAAGATTATTTAAAACATGCATAAACGTTCCTTAACACTCCCAACGCCCAGGACGAAGTTCTTTGTCCTTTCTATTAGTAACGCCCGACGCCCAGGACAAAGTATTGTCCAAAAGACGAAGTTTATTGATATGAGAACGGATCGCATGGCTCCATAGCCCAGGGGCGCCTGTTGGGCAATCCTCAGTGTTGCGCAAGAGTGAGACGTCATTGAAAAACTCCCTCCCCTGTTTAGCTGATGAAAACGAAAATCTTAAAACGTTCATAACTCGCGATCTAAATCATCCCGTCTAATTATGAAAAAAGATCCTGTGTTAGACGGCGGTCCAGTCGCTAGTCGCGATAGATTTATTCTTACCTCCCGTTGTTGTCGATCGACTCTAGAGTGGTGTGGCTATTGTTGCTACACACACATTCACAACAACAACCGGTCCGTCCGGAAAAGGGGTCCGTGTTTATAAATCAGATGGGCGCTATAATGTAATGGATTAAATAACCCCGGGCAATTAAAGTGTTAATGATTATATCTGGTTTTAGTATTTATTTATGATGTATTTTCTCTATTATTAAGGTTATTGTAGCGGTCAATTTGTATTGGGGAACAGCCAAAAACGTTGACAACCCCTGGTCTAGTCGTTAATTTGTCAACGCTCACAGCCAGTGGAGGTGTGTGTGCCGTACCATCGGTCCAGCCGCAGGGAGGTGGTCGTGCGGAGGTTTGATGGGCAGTCATGGAGCACGCTGCCCACTGCTCTGAGGAGAGGAAGCCAGAGCAACTCCTGTCACCCCGGAGGACGTCCTGCCAGGGTAACCCCCAACACCCTCTCACTATGAAACAATCTGTAGTCTCTACTAGCTGGGCAGTTAACTGGAAATGTATGGAAACCACTGTATAGAGGGAACCAGTCAATGAATCTTGGTTTTAATTTGAATCTTGCTCATGTCCTAACTTTAATAATTTAGCATATTTACTGTACAGACTTTGTCAGAGAACTATGACAGTAGTGAGATTTTTTGTTATTCTTTTTTCAAAATGATTTGAATGAAATTAGTTATTTAATCGTGATCGAGGTAAAAGTTTGAAATTATTGTGATGTTGATCTCCCAGGCCTAATCTCTACTAGTATAATTATCAGCACTTACTAAGAATTATACAATTCACGCGCCCGCTGGCCAAGTGGTCCAGGCGCATGCCACATATAGGCTTTGGCCTGACCGCGTTGTGTGTTTGAGTCCCGTTCATGACGACCTTTGCTGCGTGTCTCTCCCCTTCTCTCTCTCCCTCTTTCCTGTCTATCTTCACTTGATACTATCAATGAAGGCAGAAAAACTCCCCCAAAAAAGAAAAATAATAATAATTATTATACAATTCACCAAGTAGCCTACAATTCACCCTGCAGGGTCGTGAGACATGGCCAAAGCATTTCCGGGGGTCCCCAGCCAAAAACGTTGAGAACCCCTGCCATATAATGTATATTTCACATGTGTCCTTCAGAATCCCCATCTTTGTAGCCCAAATTACATTGGTGTAGTACAGTACTGAGAGTTCACCTCCTTCTCCCTGTAGCTGGCCTGCTGCTCTGTGAAGCAGTTCTCCTGGTTCGTAGCTGTGTCCTGTCCAGTGAGGGACAGCTGTTCCCTCACACCGGAGGGAACACTGTTAGTGTCCAGCCTTGACCCCGGAATCAAGTTGCTATTCCCCCCAGACGCCACTCTGCAGACCCGAACCATTACCTTACAGGTAATGTAAACACAGTTTAGTCGTGCACGTGCAGTGTAATACACTAGTTTTTGGTTTGTTTTAGTTTTGTAGGTTAATAGCCTGGTTGTTTAGGGGAGGATAATGGATGGAATGCTACCACTCACCATGCTGCCATTTGTGTAAACAAACACCACTGTCTGGGGTTTAAAGTTTATGACACGTACAATTGTTAAAAAACAAACAGGCTAGACAAAATCTATAATATAGCTATAACAGTATTGCCCAGTCAGGTTAAAATCTGATTATTAGTTTGGTATAGTGTAAATAGACTGTGTGTGTGTCTCCGTCTGTCTGTCTGTCTGTCTGTCTGTCTGTCTGTCTGTCTGTCTGTCTGTCTGTCTGTCTGTCTGTCTGTCTGTCTGTCTGTCTGTCTGTCTGTCTGTCTGTCTGTCTGTCTGTCTGTCTTCTGTCTGTCTGTCTGTCTGTCTTCCCTCCCTGTAGGTGCTGCAGGTGTCTGTGTCAGAGGTGCAGGCATTTTGTGGTGACCCCCAGGCCAGGGTCAGCCCTCTACTCTGCCTCTCGCAGACTCCTAGCATGGATTTCCTGCATCCTATTAAGGTGCAGGTCCCCCTTCCAAATGGAGTACCAGGTACAACGGTCACCGTTTTTGACTGCACTACAACACAATGTGCCAATGTACAATGTAATTGCGCCGACAGTGGCGTGCACAGATAGACACTAGGGGGTGCTAGAGCACCCCCTGCCCTTTTGGAAATGTGCCCTTTTGGGGAAAAAAATATATATATATATAATTATTAATTATTATTATTTATTTATTTTTGTACAGTATGTGGACCATGGTGACATTGATAAATTCTTGATAAAAAGCTTCTAATATATTATTTAGGCCCCAAAATCTATAAATATCACACTATTAAGACAACCGGCCGGTTTCACGCGCTGCACAAGGTGCCCTTTTTTTCACTTGAGCACCTGCCCCTCTAAATGTCTGTGCACGCCACTGTGCGCCGATCTCTCTCACTGGACGTGTAGCAGAGTTTGTTAACAAAAGTCATTACTTTAAAAATCAATCTCGTGTTGCAATCCATACTCCAAACTTGAGGCCTGCTTCCAAAATTCGATACAGGAGGCAGGGTGATACATAATAAGACATTGGAAAGTTGCAACTTGTCACTGAAGGTTTTGCAGTTATGCAGTGCAGACACGCAGAGGAACACGACATTAATGCATGTATTGTCAACATGCCCCGGGGCTCCGCAGGACACATGGTGGATATGTCCTGCCTACATCTACTGCACGGTGACCCCAACGCCCACACCTGGACTGACATCACATCACAAGTGTCTCTCTATGTCACCCATCTCTATGCCATATTCTACATCACACATTTCTCCTGGTGAGTTCCTATTCACTTTGGCTTTATTGATTCATATACATGTTTGATCCTGTTTTATATGAACTTCCAGTGGTGGAAAAAGTTAAATGTACTTGCGTAAATGTACAAAAGTATTGGCATCAAAATGTACTTAAAAGTACTCATTATGCAGAATGACCCATTTCAAGTTTTTCTAATTTATAAAAAGCCTAAATGTTAAATGTATATAAGTGTATAATGTATGTTTTGTAATAATAAAAATCTACAAAGTTATCGTAACTAAAGTTTTCAAATGAATGTAGTTGAGTAAAAGTACCGGTACAATACTTGGATCCGAGATGTAGTGGAGTGTAAGTGGGTGCAGTACTTATTTTAGACTAATCATTATTGGAAATTTGAAATACTCAAGTATAGTAAAAAGAAAAAAAAAAAATCAGCAGTAGACTAGTAAGTACAGTACTTACTAGTGCGGTACTTTAGTTATTTTCCACCACTGTTAACTTTATAGTTCTACACAATTCATTCACAATTCATTCTTTGCACCATTCTAGGTACTGGTTGTGGTACACGACTCAGCGCTGTGTTAGTGGGGTGGTCAGGCGGGTCTACCAAAGGCTAAAACAGTTCAAAGTGCAGTTCCTGGTCCTTCAGAGAAAGACTGACCCTACGCAGGTTCTCTTGCAATGCTTGCCTACAAACAAGGTAGGCTAATTATTATTCTTTCCTGTCAACAAATTCAGACCAAACTACGTTTGGTTTACCAAGAACTGGCTGTATTTTATGCTTCTCAACTCCGTGTCTGGGTGATCATTGACAAAGAATTTGCACTGTTGCCTTAAATGTCCAAGAATTTGACTTTGTGACAGTGGTGGATGTGTATGAACATATAATTATTAACTTATATAGACTGGCATAGCAGAAAACACTCTTACACTTAAATTCAATTAAATTGGGGGAGGACGCATCCAACTGATGTGCCAGAGGAACAAATACCCATAGGCTACTGCTTCCCAAGCAGTGGGTCGGGCCCCATTTGTTGGTCATGGACCAATTTTTATGGTTCACGACTCGAGTAAAAATCCCATTTTCTTTTCCTACATCAAAGAAATATGTAGATATTTCAAAAGATTTTAGTTTAAAAAAAAATAATTGTATACATTCTAAAACAAAAATGAAAGAAATCCCATGAATATAAATATGAATTAAGAAGTTGTGTGCTTTCTATTTTCACTAGTTTGGGTCCTGGGCACATTATTAATAATACTAGCTATTGTATGATGTGTTAATAGTATCTATTATTATATCACATATCAGCATGAACATATGACATTTTGTTATTTTGTTTATTTTTAATTTTGTTCCTGCTTGGGAGTTTTTCCTTACTGGATTGAGCATTGAATGGGGTGTGTTGAATGTAGTACCCCCTCGATCCTAAAGAGTTTTCTTCTAATTAAGGCTGGTGAGTGGCCTGACACCAGACAGTATCACACAACCTATCTTCATATAATTGGTCCTCATTAATGCTCATTATATTGTATCTTTCTACTTGGTCTGTGTCTCAGAGGAGGTCTGTGGACAGTTAAGAAACCCGCCTACTAGTGACATCGATGTGGAATCCAAGCAAATTGAAACTGCAGGCTTTCTATTCCTGGAAGGTTGGCATGCTACAATGGAAGCCATTGTTCTTGCGTTAATAAAAATCTAATTCCTGTTTGGAAAAAATAAAAATATAATCTGCCTAACGATGATGTCACTCATTGGTTCACATTATGTGTCCAGAAGATATGAGTTGTAACAGATATAGAAAGGAACAGAGTATGATACAGTACACAAGAAAACATGTTCTTCAATGTCTTGTCCTTCAACAGTTTGATCTCGTTTTCTTGAGCATGCAGTATCTGATAAAGCTGTGCCGTCATATATACGGTACTTACGTAGATGAGAGTGAATCATTACAAACAGATAAAGGTTAAGCATGTTTTGTTTCCTTTGTATGAGGCCATGTAAGGATCCTTTGAGACTAACCATGATTAAGCGTTATATGTCTCTCCCACATGTCTCTCCACTGGTGGTATCTCATTAAACAAGCACGTAATCTGTGATAAGCCATGTCCAGCTGTTGAAAATCAATGCGATTGAAAATGTTGGACTGACTGACTGACTGAACAACCAACAGACAGAGTGGCTTATACAGATAACGCCAGAAATGTCCTACAGGAATTTAGTCTTTAAAGTGTAGCCTGAGTGTGGGACAATGAACCCCTGACCACATTACTGCAATGTTCTCAGTTTGATGTATGCCCTCAGCACCAGTGCTGCATATCATTGCTCGTCTCTGCTTCACTGTCATGTCTCAATAAAGCAAGACATTTTCTTTTTAAAGGGGAGAAAGTTAATTGAAAAAATGGTCAAAGGAGAAGTGCTGAAAAAGGTAGTTTATGTTTGCCCCTCAGGTGGACAGCAGAGTTCAGTCTCTGTCGGAGCAGTATGAGGGACCACAGCCGTCTGACCTCTGTGACATACTGGAAGGGGAGCAGTTCTTTGCTGGCTTTGAGAAGGGCCTGGACATCAATTCAGGTCTTAAGTCCTTTTGATGGTCACTTTTATCTCAAAGAGGTTTATCATTTGACCTCTGCTTCCTTCCCCCCAAGATCTCGCAATACCTCCCTTGGAACAGCAAGTTGTATGACCTTGTATTTTTCCTCTAGACAGACCAGACTGTGAGGGAGGAAGGCTGTCTTTTGTGTTCTACTCCAGCCTGAAGAACCTGAAGGAGGTGTATGTCTCTCCAGCTGAGGGACAGGCAGGACCAGTGAGGGGACAAGTAAGATGAAGCATGAATACATTGTACACATAACACATACAATACTAACTCGACTATGAACAAAACCCACCAATACCAGTGACACCATCGATGGGGAATCCAAGCTAATAGAAACTGCAGGCTCTCTATTCCCACAGTACTGCAGTCTTTTGGGCTTTTTATGCTTTTATGCTGAATCTGTATATGCTGTGCTACTTGTATGGACAAAGGAATAGTTTTGTGGACCAGTCAGCCACAGCTGGCTAACCAGCTAACCGCTGCTGCCCCGGCGGGGCTCGTCTTTAGCCGGGGACGGGGGTGGTAGTGGTAGCAGAAGGAACGGAATCAACATGCAGGGCGGCAGTGGTGCGGGTAGACTTGTCTGCCCTCGCACAAAACCGTACGTTTATAGAACAGATGATGGGAAGACAATAGTGGAGGATGAGCTCAAGAACTTCATCGTCATTAAGATGAAAACGCTCATGCATGACGAGGTGGTTTTGTTAGCCTCAAGCAACTTTCCATCTGAATGGATCACCACGTGCTGTGTGATTATTTGTCTGAGAAACTGGACAATAAAACAGTGAAGTGTCAGAAAATCGAGTCTACTCACAACAGGTACAGTTCTTTCCATGTTACATCTGAATGTGGCAATGTTGCTGACATGTATGACCCAAAGCTCTGGCCTGCTGGGACATAATGTTCGCCGGTATTATTATTACTCTATGAACATCTCGATTGTGTTTTACAATGCACAAGGGCTGCGTGTTGGCCACAGTGAAAGTGGTCAAAGCTACTTGACAGATGTGACATTCTGTGTGTACTGGAGACATTCCTGGCCAAACAAGACCTAGAGCGTTTAAATTCTGCTCATGGGGACTTCCATGGGGTGGGTGAATCTACCACTGACCTATGCACAAAAGTTGTCAGGGGGAGGATCCCAGGAGGTGTATCCATAATGTGAAATAAAACCGTTCTCACGATAATACAAATCTAAACATGGTTGTAAAAAAATCTTGTTTAAAAAAAATGATGATGTCACTGGTGGACGGTTTCTGAACTGCCCACAGCCCTCCTATGAGACACAGACTGAGTAGAAAAAAATTGTGCCATTTTATCATGATTATTAGAGAATGAAGATAGGTTGAAAAGTGGTGAAGTGGTCCTTTAATTAATGTGATTACACTGTGAGCTGACTGGGGTATTGGGATTGAGCTGAGTTGTAATGACAAGAAGCTAATTATATTGAATGTTTATATGCCATATGAGAGCACACAAAATGAGGACGAGTATCTTTGTAGGTTGGCTTTTATTTCGGCTTTTATTCAGGATAACTCCTCCTGCATTTATATTGTTGGTGATATGGATGCCAATTCTATATTTGGTAAACACCTAATTCAGTTTTGTCTAGATAGTGGGCTGATTACAACAAACATTAACATTCCGAAAGATGCCTTATTGTGTCGTGATATGAACTGTGGGAATAGACAACACAGTAAGGATCTTTGCTCCCTGTATGAAACAATAGTGAAATATCTCTGTAGTGCAAGTAGATCTTACTGCACAGGAAAAGACATGAAGTACATAATGTTAAGCCGGGTTGGAATGAACATGTAGAGGCCCGAATGGCGTTCAAGAAGTGGGCTGAGTCTGGCAAACCGAGGCAAGGCCCTTTGTTTGAAAATAAAAAAAAGTTCTAATTTTAAGTGTGCACTCCGTTATATTAAAAGAAAGAAATAAAATGAGGGCAGACACTGGCAAATAAGCTACAGAATAACAATGTCAACAATTTCTGGAAAGAGGTTAAGAACATTGGAAATTCCAAAACATCACTCCCATCAAATATAGATGGAGTTCGTGGCCCAGATGAAATTGCACAGCTATGGAAAAATAAATATTAAATAAATACAAGAGGCTATACTAAAGCTTAAAGATGGTAAAGCATGTGGACTAGTAGATAGCATCACATCTGAGCATATTAAATATGCTAGTGGTAAACTGTGCCCTCTGGTGTCCATGTGCTACACAGGCCTCTTTGTGCATGGTTTATTTCCAGATTCTATGCTTGCTATTGTAGTCTTAAAAGATAAAGTGGGGAAGCTGAACAGCTCTGACAATTACAGGCCAATAGCCCTGGCCAGTGTCATGGCCAAAGTGATGGAGATAATTATCTTGAGTAGAATTGAGAGGTTTGTTTTGTCTGCTGACAACCAATTTGGCTTATATTTGCACTTAAAGCAATACTGGATAATAGGCCGTGAGCCAGGACCCCAAATCTGGGGTCATCTGTACCGATGGGGTGAATAAGTCTCATAGTGATTTTTGGGAAGGTATACATCCCTAGTGCTAGGAAATATGTGATAGCATTGCATCTGTGGTAGCTTTCTGTGTGTTATCACTCCATTTATAACCACATGCCAAAACACAATTTTCAAAATCCGAATGGAGCATTCTACTTCAAACTGATGGTTCTCTCCTATTATTGATCATATATCTTTGAAGAATGGTTGGGATACAGCTCAGACTATATATTTCTCTGAAAAGTTGTTAAAATTAGCACATCTAGAAATGTTATCTATTACAGGAGAGACAACATATAGGGACTATATATTACATTAGACGTACTTCTGTTTTCATGAAAGATGCAGCACAAAGGTTCCCTCTGTAAATATTTAAAACCATCTTAGAACATAAATTCTAATGAAATGTTTTATGAAATTCAATAAACTAAATATAGTGTAAGTGTACAGTGTAAGTAATGCATAAGATAACTTTCCGTTCACCATTACATCACCTTTTAGTCCATTTGACACTTCTATCTGTTCAATACCAAACCTAATAATGCTGTTTCATATTACGTTTTTGTTGTTGATTTGTATTTGGGGACAATTTTAGCTTGGTTGCCCAAACTTGTAATGGTGTACTGGTAATTGGCATAATCAAAAAAGGCCTTTATATCAGGTCAATCTCACATGTTAAAGGTCTGGTCAATGAAACAGAAACAACTATTTCTATTTCTATAACAACTTATACTTATACATTTGTAATAATAGCATAAGAAAATATGATAATATTTATCTTTTGCAACTACATTCAATATATGTAAGCTTCAACTCATAATCAGGATCATAAAATCAACCCACCACATCCCCCTAGCCCTCCTGATTGGCAGCAATATCTTACCCAAATCCTGATCTACCTCATCGTCAAAAGTATATCCTCTTTATTATCAACATCACTTCTCATTTGTAGCTTCAACATCTCATCAGGTGTCAGGTCACCCTTAGCAAAATGTGGATCTCCCATCCAAATTGTGTGACATCACCTGAACTTTCAAATTGAGCTTGGTGGTCTGCCACATTCCACTTGTATATGAGTACAACTGTCGTGGTACAACAGCAGCAACAGATTGTTACATTGTGACACCCAACTCACCCAGCACATCAGGGTAGTCTGGGAAGTTCCCTGCCAGCAAAGTATTTTGTGCTCTGATCTTGCCTTTGCACATGGATATGAGGTTGCACAGGACTGTCCCATTGAAGGTCGTTAATGTCAAGGCAATTATGTTTATGCACTATCAAATAGGTCTACATCTATTCTATGGTAACATATAGCTGTATAGTCATATTATCCTGCTCATTACTGTGCACAAATGTATACATCTTTGTGTTTGAGCACAAATGCATTTTGAGAACCCCCACATTTTCAGTAAAGCGTGCACGCTGTGCGGCCCCCACACACCATCATTCTACAGTTCAATCTAGTTGAATACCGCTGCTGTAGGTTACAACAACAAACAGCTGCATATCAATGGTAAGGTGAATACTGTGCATGTCAACCAGTGACCATACTGTATCTGCTGCATGCTTGGACACACCTGCTTATGAGACAGACATTGACCTGACCTTTTAGCACATAAGATTGACCTACTTATAAGAAATTGATTTTATGTGACAGTTATTCTGTTCATTTTGTAATTGTATTGTTTTTACATAATGCAGTACAATAGAACATCACTTTGGGTGTGGTATGGACACCATTTTGGATTTGGCAATACATAATTAACTAGTGATGGGAGATTAATCGGCAAACACATCGGTATCGGACGATTTGAGTTGTTTTTAGATTAATCGGCATCGGTTTGATTAGGTTTTTCAATACACTTTTCCCTACTCCTTTTTCAAACATAGTAACTGCGAGAGTGAGGTCTAGCCAACACCAACTCGGGATTCCTGGATCGCTGCCCTCCACAATGTCCTATCCAACATCAGGTTATTGAGCTCTGCAGTGTTGTTAGCCAAGCTGTCGCGCCGCAGCACGTCTACATAGGTGGTACGCTTCTTTCCCCCCCTTGGCTTTGCCCTGGGTTTGGCTCCCATAGTCAATTTACTTGCCTCAAGTTCTGGGTACCTGACGCAGTGCCCTGCCAGCCTCATCCTTCTCTCTCTGACTTTGTTCGTGACCTGACCCGTGGTAGGTCCCCATAGAGGTCCACATTTCTGATGTGACACCTAGTGCCATTCGTAGCATTCTTGTGTAGACTCCATCCAGGGCTTTTTCCTGTTGTACTGTGAGGGTCCATGTCTCGACAGTAGCTATGAACAGCCGCCTCTTAAGGTCTTCTCCCATGTCTGATTTCCACACTCTCCTCATCCCGTGCAAGGCTTTCCAGGCAAGTGCTCTCCGAACCTTCAGATCCTTTTCAGTTGAGGCAGTCCAGGCCCCGAGGTACTTGAAGTCCTCGACTCGCTCGAGCACCGTCCCGTCTGCAGTGGCAATGGTTTTGTCCTCTGTGTTGACTGTCATTACCTTGTTTTCTTGGTATTGAGCTTGAGGCCGAACTTGGACCTTGGCTCGAGTATGGCTGTAGCTTGACTCTATCATCTGGACCAACTTTTCTGGAACTCCGTAGGCACATAGAATACTCATGAGTTTCCCCCGGTGGATGGTGTCGAAAGCCTTTTGGAAGTCAATGAATGTGATCACCGCTGACAGGTTGCGCTCCCATACCCCTTCCAATATCCTCCTCAGTGCCAGTATCTGCCCGACTTTCGAACATAAACATAAGTTAAGGATTATGAAAGATCATTATTATTATTATTTTTGGACGTTTATTTCCTTTGTCTTTTCTCATTTATATTTAAAAAAATGAAATGAAATTAATTAATCGGTCTGTCTTTACAGATAAACAAGCCCAAAGTAACAGTTTGAACAGATCTACAAGCTCACAATATTATAAAGGTATTTAAGTTAGATGTGACTTGCCTAAGCCTGCAGTGCAGACACCCTGTTACATGTATTTTTCAGAATAGACAAAATTATAATCTTTCAATACAGAATGAGATCGACATTGGTAATATTGGTTATCAGCCATAACAGCAATTAATTATATCGGATATCGATATCGGCCAAAATGTCTCATCGGCACATCCCTATAATTAACTGATCACTTTCACTGATTCAGCCACATTCCTTTAGTCCTAAAATCCCAAATAATGATGAATTAGTATTAGTTATAGCCATTTTAAGCTCCTGGCAGCCATATTGGACGCCATCTTGAAAATGACGCCTTTCCAGAACATATATTTTCCTATATTTTCAGTATATTCTTAAGCATGCCTAGAGGTACCAGAACCAATTGGAAAAACCTTTTCTATCATTTTTGGGGGGTGTATTACAATTTTTTCCCCATATTGATCCATGCAATTTTCGCCTAGTGTTATAAAATAAAATGCATGATAGCACTCATAAAGCTACCACGGGTGCAATGCTATCACATATTTTCTAACTCTAGACATGTATACCTTCACAAAAATCACTATGAGCCTTATTCGGCCAGATGGTACAGACCAACCCCCCTGGCTCACGGACTATAACTATAACAAGCACAGTTCCACTATGTTCATGTGTTTTATTGGTGCCTCCAGAGCTTTTGACCGTATTAACCATGACAAGTTATTCATAAAATTGTCCAAAAGTGGGGTCCCCAGTTATCTGGTTAGAATATTGGTGTTTTGGTGCACACATCAGAAAATGAGGGTGAAGTGGGGAAATGTAACATCTACTCCCTTCCATGTATCCAACTCTGTCCGTCAGGGGGGAATACTATCCCCAATTCTATTTAATTTATATATGAACGATGTATCTGTGTGTTTAAATGCTTCTGGTACGGGATGTAAGGTGGGTGATCGGACCTTCAATCACCTCATGTACGCAGATTATTTGGTCATCTTCAGCCCATATACCTGTAGTTCTGGTCTCCAACAGATTTTTATATTATATATAATGCTAAAAAGAGTAAGATTATGATTGTGAGAACCAGAGAATCAACCTTCCAAAACTTCTATCTTGCTGGTAAAATTCTCAGTAATGAGTATGTGTACCTGAGACATGTTATTTCAGATGACCTCTCTGATGACGGGGACATTTTCAGACAACGTAGAAAGCTGTATGCTCAAGCAAATGTGTCACAAGTTCAGCATGTGTTCTGTAATTGTGAAGATCGCACTTTTTAAGGCATATTGTACATCCTTGTATACTGCTCATTTGTGGTGTCGGTATAAACAAGAGTCCATGAGAAAACTCAAGGTGGCGTATAATGATAGTATGAGGCTGCTGATAGGAGCTCCAAGAAGCTCCAGTGCTAGCCATATGTTTGTAAGTGTCGGAGCTCCAACTTGCCCTGAAGTGTTAAGAAACATGATGTATACATTTATGTGAGAGCAATGACATTGGCCACGCCTCCATCTCTTAAAATCTGTCATGATATGTCATACCATATGACAATGGCACTCATGATGTATAGATTTATGTGAGAGCAATTGAGTCAGAAAAGGACATCTTTACTGCTGTGACTAACCCTGTATACAGTTCGTATAGATTCTCTTCCAACTTGTGGAAGCACTGGCGGACCTGTCTCCATTTATTTTCTTTTTTTCCTACTGTATTGTATGTGATTTATACTGTTTTGTATGTTTTTTTATTATTATTATTTTATCCTATCAATTCTGTTCTGAATAAGAGTGAAGCCGTAAGCATGAATCTTTTAATTGCATCAGTGATAATCAGAGAGAGAGAGAGAACCTTATCCACAAGCAAAGGGGTGTCGTTGTTGTGTAGGGCTGCGTATTTTACAGGATGACCTGATTTTGGTATTAAAAAAAATAGTATCCTTATTAAAGTTAAATCTGAGAATGCTGTGTAAATATCAAAATGCTGAATAAATATCAAGTTTTAGAAAATCAAGAAAATAGTCCCCACTAACATTTGATAACAGACTATGCCCATAATTATTCCATATCTCTGCTGTCGGGAAGAAACTACCTAACTCGAAATGAAGAAAACAAAGCAATGCTGCCTCATCAAAGTTGGTGTTGTGACTTTATATATTGTCAATTACTTCCAGGAGACGGGGAGAGGTGGTGGAGGTACTGTAGAACGCACAGAGGTTTTCAACTGGTGGTCCGTGCCACTGGTGGTCCGTGAAGGTATTGCTTGTGGTCCCTGGCCATGCATTTAGTATGTTTTTTATCGTCCACTAGTTGGGAAACGAACTAGTTCATTAAGTGACCTGGTGATGTATGATGACATCAATGTCAGTTACTGGGAAGTCGGATGTCATGAACTTCCACAGAAAGGGAGTTTGAATTTCAAGGGAAAGTGAACCGGATTGACTGGTTGAGTCTATTAGGAAATGTCAAATATACTCATATAATCATGCAATCGCATGTGTCTGCTATCTATGAGTTTAATATGGAAGGTTAAGAGAACAGAGTAAGGGCAACCATGGGAAAGGACTAGCTCCGGACGACTAGCATATGCCAGTTAAATTACTGACTGTTAAGGGCTTGATTTAATTCACCTCAAATTAACAAATTTGATATTCATTTTAATATCCCCTCACCCAACACAACAGTGGTCCCCAGGTTGATTCTTAGTCAGGGTGGTGGGCCCCAGGTTGATTATTAGTCAGGGTGGTGGGCCCCAGGTTGATTATTAGTCAGCGTGGTGGTCCCTGGTTCATAATCAGTTGAAAACCCCTGCTTTAGCAGACAGTTTGAGGGTTCAATGGAGTTAAGAGGTTTTGTCCGAAGCACTTTTACTACTTTTCATTGGTTCAATATTTTCGAAACAACACACAGACGTAAAGGGTGTTCAATAGCACTGATTTATGCAAAAAATAAATATATCTAAAAAATGGAGTGGTTTCTCCCCGACAGCAACGAATCATGCAATAGCATTAAAAGAAATCAACCCATTGCTTTTTCATGTGTAAAATAAATTAAATTGATATTTCACTTTCATGTTTTAAAGTCATTTAATCACAAAATCAATTAGAAAACTATCAGTTTTCTTTTTCTTTTTCCCCATTTTCCACCTCAATTTAGTCGTTATGCCAATGAATTCCTCATAATTATTTGGAATCTATACAAAAGTGTGGGAATAGGCAAGAGAGAACTGAGTCCAGCAGGGATGCTTTTGGCATATCCTCAGTTATAGACAAAGGGTTGATTTCTGACCATTTTCCTGGTTAGTGAAGAATCTGTAAATCCGTAGCAGGTTGAACCTGTGAGACATGAATCATTCTGATACATATTGTTGCTGTTGGATAATAAACATTGTGAATGTGTCTCCTAGGTGTCTTTTTATAGAGGAGAGGTTCCCAGTGATCTGCCGCAGGAAGTGGCCAGGAAGAGGAAAGGACATGACACCCAGTGGTTGGCAACCTTACCACTCAGACTTCCTGTTAGTAAAACCTTTAACAAACAAAAGTCCAAGTGCTTGTCAGAGTGAGGGGTCCCCAGTTCAATTATGATTATTTTGCGTGGTCGCTGCCTAAAAAGGTTGAGAACCACTGGCTTAGGAGACATCCACTATGTGCATGTGTTCGTCCATCTGTGCATGTATATGTTTATGTTTTACTTTTAGATCAGCAATTATTTGAACTAAAGGTATTTGGTGTAATGATGGTGGATCTTGATAAAGATTCTCTAATGCAATGGAGTGGCCATATCAGTGTACTTTTAATACAGATTATTTTAAAGAAGTAAATGGGCACCATCCATGTGCTATTAAAGACACAAGGCTTGTATGTGTATTTTAGGTATATATGTTGATAGCTTCTTATTTCCGATCGCCTATAGCAATAGAATCCCCTCCGATGACAAAATAATGTGGATGTCTCCCATATACCATTACAAATAACCTCAAACTGAGATGCAGTACACGTGTTACAACTACATGTATACTATTCCAACCCTAAACACTATGATTGGCAGAGACATGCAGAGGTACTAGCGGGCGCGGCCTAGCGGGCCCGGCCTAGCGGGCCCGGCCTAGCGGGCGCGGCCTAGCGGGAGCGGTAGTACTCTTTTTGGTTTGCATTTGCGTGATAACCTATTTCCTATTACAGTACATCCACAACCGCTTGTCAACTTAGAGACGCCGCACCTGTCACTCAGGTGCAACTCATGAGCCTGAGCCTTAACGATCCTGCCTCGACCTCGAATCTCACATTTCGACCCAAAAAGAGCACTTAAACCCCATTTTAGTCAGGAATAACATACTGTACATGTGTTACTTAAAACCCAACTATTCCATCTTTGTCCTTTACTATCAGGCTCTAAGTTCGGATAGGAGCTATGTCATGGAGGAACATCAATACCCTCCTCTGAACTTGGGGGACCCTGAGAGTGGTTACCTGACAGAGGTCAACCTGCTGTCCATCTCTCTGCAGATAGGACAGGACTGGCGCAACATTGGTATCAACCTGGGCTTGAGCTATCAGGAGCTGGACCGGATCCAGTACAAGTACAGGTGGGTACATGGAGCAAAAGAGGAAAATATTAATATGTGGTCTAACATTGCAGATATAATCAAGGATATGATTTTTATTTTTATTTTCTATTGCACAGTGAAACCATTTATTTTTCGGCGTCTTATATCGATAAAAAAGACCTCACCCCGCGTCTTTAGCATCATAAGTGTTAAGAGAGTCCGGCAGTCCGCCAACAATATCACATCTTAAAGTCTAAAATGGTCTGGGGGAAAAAATCACACCTGTGTGAAGTGAGTGGTGCAACTCCGGGTCCCTCTACTGTACCCTCTACTGTACTGTCACTGTACTGTACTGGCACACCCAAAATCATCATATATACAGTTAAATGTGCGTGTGCGTTTGTGTGTGTTAGGTTGCGCACAGGTGGTGAAAAACAACCATGCTGTTTTCGTGCTCAGACCCACCCAGCCACACACATAGCTTCGTGTGTGTGGTATGGTTGCGCCACTCAAAAAAGATCACTGTGCAAATAGCACTCTCCTCTAGCAGGGTCTTGAGCTCTACAGTGTTGTTGGCTAAGCTGTCGCGCAGCAGTGGCTCCCACAGTGTCAGTTTGCTTGCCACCAGTTCCGGGTGCCTGACGCAGTGCCCAGCCAGCCCTCATCCTTCTCTCTCTCTGACTTTGTCCGTGACCCGTGGTAGGTCCCCGTAGAGGACCAGATTTCTGATGTGGTCTGTGCATGTGACACCTAGTGCCATTCGTAGCATTCTTTTATAGATAGACACCCAGCTTCATGACGTCCTCATTCTGGAGGGCTATGTGCGCAAAAGCTACGAGAAAGATTGAGATGCGTCATTGTGTATTTCCAGATGAGCAGGTGAGCTGCTCAGCGCACGCGCATATCATACCTGGGACGGGGGGGGGGGGGGGTGTCTTGGTGGACAAAATGTAGTGAGTGAAAGAAGTCTGCAGAGAATGAACATGATGGAGAATTTTGATTGTTTTAATCTCTCTGTCAGCCGTCACGGTGCCATCTGGGACGCTGCAGGAGATTACATTCATAGACTGATGATCAGCTGGTACCCTCCCCCCTCCTCTTACTCAGAAAACCACTCACGCATACTCCTCACACGAGGACCTCTGGAGAGGTGGAGGGAAGGAGGGGAAAATGGATTATGTGATATTATAAAAAAATGAATGGGCGGTTAAGCGTGTCAGTATTGTGACGTACACATGCATCTGCAAATAAGAATATATGCCCAGTGAATTTCCTCACCAAAAAAAATGTAATATCTGTAATGCAATGGATGTGCCAGATACATATATTCTCATGTCTTGGGGGGGCATTTTGGCATTTTTAGATTTCTCGATTTATGATTCACTGTTGTCTCATCCATTAAATCAGGGAAAAAATATTAACATTTTCATAATGTCTTCTTGCCCCTCCAGGGATAACCTGGGTGCCTTGGTGCTGGACATGCTGTTCCAATGGGCGCGAGGGCAGACGGAAGTGGGGCAGGGGGCTGTGCCCAGGCTGGTGGAAGCCATGGTGGAGAGCGGCAGGAAGGACCTGGCCGATGAGATTGAGGACATAGTCAGCTTGGGAAAGACGAAGTACAGAGAGTCATTGAGGAGAGTGGGTCTGGAAGCAGAGACCTCCCTTCACAATGAACCACCGTAGCAGGCCGGAGCCAACATTTGATGCAGATGGCTGCATTGCATGAGTAACTACTAGCCTAGGACACCCTGCCAGAACATTGGGTACCATTTGCCACCAATATGGAATCCTGCTGTCTTGCACTATGAAACATTTCTTTCTTGTACTTTGTTCAGATTTGTGGTACTGTCTAGCAATGCCACTACTTACATGACATGGAGGGGTCCAAAGGAGCTGACCAGATGTGTACAAATAATGGTCACAGGTCACCGTGTCCCCATTTGTATAATCTCTGCGACAAGGGATCAACTTCCACTCGACTCAGTGTGGTTAGAGCTGGAGCTCAGCGAACGACTTTCTGAGGGCGTCTTTATGAATCAGTGACTTTTCACTTGTGTGCCTTCATTCTCTTTACAACCAGTTTGGGTGCAATACTGTATCATCTCAATAATAAATGAACATTGATCAGACGAACAGCTTAAAAAAAATGTAGCCTATGTAATTTTTATTTTATTTATTCGATGGAATGTTCATATTTAAGTAAAATATGCTGATACAATTAAAGAAACGTGTTGGTCAACACAAATGCACACTGTAATGTATCCCCCATGGCCCACATACTGTAAAACATCCCCAAATGGCCCATGCAGACTTACAGTATGCAGGCCATCCATGTATGGTTTTGTTATTTTTATTTGAAGGTCACTGGGTTTGAGAAGAATCGTCACGACCGTCACTATGACGCAGAATTCTATCCCCTCCCCTCAAAGCACCTTTTTATCTGCACACTAAAATGGAAATTGTAACTGTGCTTTCCCCTATAAGCCACCAGAGGACCTGACTTTATCCCTTTGCTGTTTTGTTGAGTCTAGACCCCATAGGCCGGACCGACGATTGCACTGTGATTGGTTATGGTTGGTTGTCAATTGGTTACTATGGTAAATGTATTCGACCAACGTAATATAATATTCATAATTTCATATCCATCATTTGTAGCACACATACACATTTGCTAACATGCATGATCAACCTCCCACACACAGCAGATTACGGTAGTTTACTTTGGACTGTATTTTGTGCGCGCGTGTGTGTGTGCGTGAATTGTGTCATTGCGTGGTTGCTTGGCAGCCGACCAACTACCCAATCACAGAGAGTCTCGCTGCGCTATGGGACATAGCTCCATCATTCACTACAATGCTACGGGGCTACTCCCCCTCCCTCTGCCTCCCACCCTACCTCCCCTCTCTACAAATGCTAGTAGTAACACCGGTAGGTAGGGTTAGCAACTGGCTCTATGAGTGAAAAGCATAGGGTGAGAAAACCGTATTCTAATTATTTATATATGTAGATTATTCCACGTAGGGATAAAGGACACGGAGCTATACGGTATGTACACACCACGGTTTAAAAGATGACAACGTACAAGCTTGATAATATTCTGATTCCGGCTCGTGCATGTTTATTAGAATAACGGCTTCTGCTGCTGAGGTGTATGTATCCATCCTCTCTCACTGCCTCCTTTATATCTCCCTGAAATAATGTGGAATTTAGTATTACGTTTTGACAGTAAACGTTAAAATGCACTGAAATTGAAATTGCATATGTTCTTATTTGTGGGCTCCGACCGGTGCGAGGATCAAATCATTTCCGTTATGTGGCAAGACTCGTTTTACTACCGATAGGATAGATAGCATCTTGGTAATAGTGTCCGTTATCTTATGAGATGCGGCGAGGATCATATGGGTTATGGCACGTTTTATGACGGTGTTATAAGTTATCTCACTATCTCTGCAATGATTAGTGAAGGTCGGTTAATTATTCATTGTGGGGTTTTTTACCTTGTTCTGTGACTTACAATAGTACAATAACGATGGCTGCTGACTCAGGTGTGACCGCAACGGCCGGCATGATGCCATCCCATTGATCATGTCAGTTTACATGGAAATGTTAACTTGTTTAACTGTTTGTGTTATTTCGGATTAACTGCGGGACCCGTTTCACATACTCCCAAGACGTAGAAAGGTGGCGTTTACAAGGGCGTCCATCCGCCACGTATACTGTCTGTCTCCCATCAATCAGTTATTTTTGGCAAGCGACACCGTCGAACGACGGAATAAAATGAGGCACCCACCCCGGCCCCCCGGGGCGTATAATTGCTACTACGAGGAACTGTTGAGCGTTATGTCAGTCAAAGGGACCCACACACAGTAGAACTGTAACACACAGTCGTATAGCATCGCATCATTGTAGGCTACACGTTTATGCTTACCAGGCCATGGCCAAGCACAGCCAATACGCAATACATAATTAATGAGGCCGGGGTGGCACTGGCAACAGTGGCATCCTCTGCTTCCAATGGAATCAATGGATTGGATGTATGTTGGGTTTATTTGAAGAGTTATTATCCGTTTAATACAAAGTTGTAAATGAAATGATTACTATATTTACCCAGGGTATCTGGGCTAAGCTCAATAACTTGTTTCCAGCCAGGCCCTGCTCATAGAACATTTCATCGTAGTGGTTCAATGCCTTGTTCAAGGGCACTTCAGTGGTGGTAATTTTAACGTGTCGGGCCGCTGATTCGAACTGGCGACCTTCCGGTATCAAGACCGCTCCGCAATCCGTTCGGCCACCGCTGCCACTAGTCTAGGACACTATTACTGGCCTATAATTATCCCATGTGATGTTGGAGAGCAAACTACTAGCCTATAACAAGCTGTTTATGCCTAGGCTATATGTAGGCCTATTTATATAGCAGATTTACAAGCTATAGGCAAGCGACACCACTGTACAGCGAATTATAGTTTGGGTTTTAGAAGGCTGATGTTCATCTGGTTGAAATTTGGAATCATCCGGACATTCTGGCCCTCAGTGTGACTTGCTCTCTATGGAATGCTTTGGGGGAGTGTGTTCTCTTTGATGAAAGAAAAGTAAACTCAGCCTGTTCCCCCCACAAGAAAGCTGAGGAGGCAATGGCATAGATAGGGCTGTGTGTGTGTGTGTGTGTGTGTGTGTGTGTGTGTGTGTGTGTGTGTGTGTGTGTGTGTGTGTGTGTGTGTGTGTGTGTGTGTGTGTGTGTGTGTGTGTGTGTGTGCGTGCCAACCACAAGCTCTACTGCTGGAGCTATTAATTACTGCTACATCATCTAGGCACAGAAAAGCTGAATTTAGTTTTTCTTACAAAAAAGTATAGCCTTGATAGACTGTTACTCATTTATGCTGAGGGCCGGGGGCAGACTGTGTGTATGCATAACTAACTGTAACACTAATGACTGCAATATTAGCCTAACTCAGATTTCACAAGCCTCTTGAGATGCAGCATCTCCTTTTCAAGGGGGACCCATAAAACATGAACTAGATACATAGAAACGTACAGTACACAGATATACATACAGATGCACACATATACATATATACTGTATATACACAGTACACACACACACACACATATGCACACAGATAGCTTGCTCACCCTCTTTCACTAGAAGAGTAGATTAATGGCAAATTTCATAAGAATCGTTCACTTTATGATGCAAGCATGGCATTTGGCACAAATACTCTATAAGGGCCACTCTTATGGAAAATGGCGCTTGCCGTCCAAAATTCCAAGATTCCACCTTAGCGGAGCAGATAGTGATATAATATTAGTTATGCGATGTCACTAGTTGTGACATTGCATGAATTCCTGTCATGTCATGCCTTAATCACTCATGTACAGGTACTGTACATGATGGTTTTGATTTTCTTTTTCCATTATGTTCCATAGCCATGCATTGTTCCATATTATGCATGCATTGTTCCTTGTGCAAGGTCTAAGATGTCTCATCAAGAAAGATGTCACCAACTATTGAAGCTACCTTACCAAACTGGTATAGAACATGATCTCCTCCCTCCCGACCCGAAGTAACACTGTCCTCTAAAAAGCCAGCAATCTCTATAATAACCACACACACCCACTCACCTCTGCACCTAAATGGACCTTTTCTCATGTAACTGTACTGATAAGACCCAATTATTATTCCAAATATGGAATAGACTTTCACCACGCCACATTGTATGCCTGTCTTAGCCACCTGGTGGTCCTAAGGTTTTCTTCATCTTCATAATAGGTAACCTCTTTAACCCCGGCATCCCCATTTTGGGCATGCCAAATATATAAGTGAATTGGCTTATATTTCTACTATTACTGTATTTTAAAATGTGTATAGCACATTGGCATAGACACTATATGACACATTAGGAGTTTATTATCTATTTGTGGTAAAAATATATATATATATTGATCACTTATTTTGTATAGTATCTGTGTCAAAAATGAAATATTGATGATTGAAAATGTCCATCAACAAGCCGGCAGGTGATGACCCCTGTGTGTAACTCAGGTATGGGGTTCAGTGTCAGCTGATCTAGTTTTAATAATACTGTAGTATAAGTATTATTATTAGTATACAGTATCTTATCAGTAGTTTCTGTTATGTATTGCAATTTGTAATTGTTGTATTCTGCCTATAGTGTCACCATCTGTACTTCTATGTTTAGTGTTTTGGTAACCTTTTTCTAGTTCCCCTTGTGTTGTCCATCTAGTATTGTTCCAAGTGTTTCTTGTTTTCTTTCACTATACGCATTCGATTGTGTCGTTGAACATTCGTTGACAACACACCGAAGGCCACACAAAGAGCCATAGATCATGCTTGTCTGGCCTGCATATTCCCCTGCATCTGACCTAAGACAGGTAATAACAATGAACCTGAACAACAGACTATATGAATGTACGCTGTAAATAATGGCAAACTATTGGCTGAACTGAGTGGTGGCAATACCATAGCACAGAAATACCATCGTGCATGTTTTTCTGTCTCTACAACAGAGAGAGATCCCACCTAAACAAAAGCCCTCGAAAAAGAGTCATCAGAGAGTGGACGAGAAGCAGACATTTTTCCCCTGGTTCTCTCAACTACATTGTGGAATCTAGTCTCCAGTTCTGATGGTCCAGCCATCTTCCGTCTCGCAGATATGTGCTACATTTCATCCTTGTATCACAACCAGAAAGATTATATCACTACTATGGTACAACATTTAGCCTACATTTGGCCATGATCAGGTCATGCCTGTGTCTGGGCCATAACAGAGATTCCAATTTATTTTGTAGCCTATAATCCCTATCGTTGTGGGAAGAGGACAGGGGAATGAGATTTATCTGTGACACCACAAATCCACCCCTGGTTTGGATTTGTTGGCTTCAAACCAACCAAATGTGCGTCATAGCTGCTTTTAGTGTTGTTTTGCAAGAGAAACAGAGAGATTGGGAACTTAAAACCAAACGTTTTAAGTTCCCACTAAACCAAACGTTTATGTAATATAGGGCACAACGGAACATCTGGGACATTCTCATATTATTTTACAGTTGCATGTTGGAAGTAGCCTGCTTTAATAACTCAACAGATATTTTGATACTGTACAGTGTACACAGTTTAATGGCAAACTGCTGGTTGCCAACTTCAAGTAAAAAGATTGTATTGTGTTGTAAACATAAAATAATATTGTAAACAGTGTTGCTTTTCGTCAATCGCCAACGTTGCTGCAGCTTGATGGAGTATAAATTAAGCTTGGCTGCACGTGCAGTCTATGGACTTATAAAAGACTTATATGAGTCCTCTCCCTCCTACTCCTAGTTCCATGATATGTAGTGTAAATTGTAACTGAACTGAAGCAGTGTGTGTGTGTGTAGCCTGGACACTCTCTGCTTTCACCTCATGAGGAAGGAACCATGTGATTCTCATTTTATTTTACATGCATTTGCATTGTCAAGCCACATCACAGTCACGTGAGTTGCTGACTACCATAGTATCCTGTCGCAAACCAAGTAAAACACAGTAATAAAGGCTTGCCTGTGTCTGGTCAAAATAATTAAAGTCTGCACAACAAGTGTATAGTTTACTTTAAAACACAGAACACAAAAACGACATGGTACAAATGTTTGTGACTAGAATGTGGACTTATGAACAATGACATTGGCAATGTTTGCCGCATTGCATTTGCACGAGAAGAATATCATTTGAATGCCAGGTTTTTGCATAACAAATGCCCCAGATTTCCAAACAGGACAAATCAAGGCCTTTTAAACCTTTGTTAATTTGCTCTGCGGCTGTCACACGGACATGGGTCAGACCGGGTCATGGATGAGCAAACTAACCATGGCTGGCCTCATATCAGTATGACAGCATCAGTGGATAACAACTATGCTCCAATATGTGATTAGTGTTTTTGGAGAGATTAAAATATACAGTAGTTGTCTCTATTAGACAGAAGGCCGTCTAGCTACACAATGCAACGAGGTCTGTATTTATGCTTACTGAACTGGTTACACCAGTGGTAAACTAGAAAGAGTGTCCCTCGGGGCACAGGTCTCCACCAGGCCAGGTCAGGTTGTGGCCTCCTGGTGGCTATAATCGGCCAATGTGAAAAGGCTTCTTATGGCTTTGATAGCAATTGGATTATAATAATATATGAACAAATAAAACAATACATACGTGGTAATGGTAGCTAAAATATCCAAAAGGATAATCCTGAACATCTCAGGGAACCAGCTACTAGATTAGTCTTTCGCCCCTATACCCGACGACCGATTTGCACGTCAGGACCGCTGATAATAGACGATTTTACATTTTTGACACATTAGAAATGATGTAAAACCACAATTTACTCTGTTCCTATGTCAGCTAGCTTTACCAGAATAGGCTATAATATTTGTAAAATACAAATTGCCCATTAAGCCTTGACATTGGATCCATAATCCAAACTTGAAAAGGTGGGAAGACTACCCAGTACCACTGGTATTTGTTATCTCGAGATCATCAGTAATCATTACAAACCTTCCCAGTTCAATGAGTACAGTGAGGATATCTGAGGGTGTGCCATATGAACTTTTGGAATTCAATATGTAAATACTGAGAAACAAGCATGTAATTTGTGATTAACCGCAACCTGTTATTGCCTAGAGTCATCTGTGAATTTTGCTTTACATACACTATTACTTTTAATAAATACAAATGCAGTAAAATTTACAAAGTCCAACATACAGTATATTTGAATTCATTAAGATCTACGAATCTAGAAAATGAAATAAAGAGAGAGAGAGAGGGGGGGGGGGGGGGGGGGGGGAGGAAAAGAACTAGACGTATATATTTTTGTGGGATGCCTAACTGTAGTAGGCTAGTAGTGTACTCTTAAACTATATTTTCTAAAATCCCCACTAGTCTACAGCCCCATTTACAGAGTGATGAACCTATTATAATTCCATATAGAACGGGTCGGGGGAGATAATTGTCACCAGGCCTGTGTTCATTACTTCATACTGTTCTGGGTGTAATGATGCACTAGGGTCGAGCTCAGGCACATATTGCTATCTGTCCCTGTTGTTTTGTAGACCCTCTGGCAACAATTAAACTGGTTATCAGCCACCTTTAAGGTTGAACGTGCATGAGTGTGCATGTGTGCAGCTAGCTGTTGGAGTGATAGACTACTGGGTTATGTTGTATCTTGAGTTCAAGGTTCTGCTCTGGAGACAAGTTGTTCATTCACTTTGGCTATTGTTTACTCATCAGTGCTTATCTGCATTAGAGGCACAAACAAAAGTGTGTGTGTGTGTGTGTGTGTGTGTGTGTGTGTGTGTGTGTGTGTGTGTGTGTGTGTGTGTGTGTGTGTGTGTGTGTGTGTGTGTGTGTGTACGTGCGTGCGCGAGTGTGTGCGTGCGTGCGTGCGTGCATGCGTGTGAGAGAGAGAGTTAGTTTTTAAGTCATTTTGGTATTCCATAAAGAGGCTATGCATTTTTAAGTCACTTTTGGTGTGTTTACTGTATATATTTGGGCCTAGTCTAAGAGCTTCCTTTGGAAATATGCTAGGAGTAGGAATTTTTTTGCTTTGAAAATAAATAATACAGTGTACTGTTCAGCACTAGTGATCCAATTATGGGATGGGTGGAATGCAAATTCGAGTCTAGATTCCTTGCATGTTGTAATTTGAAACAAAAAAGGAAGGAATTTCAGGCAGATCCGGAAGATGAGTGATGTTTCTGTTGCTGTACTCGCTCCTCACTGTAGGCAGTTGTTTCCAGATAGACTCAGATTGTCCTCCTGACCAGACAACACAGGCAGAGACACACGCACGGTTGCTACAGCTGCAGTAGATGTACTCAAACATACCACAGATGGCCCAGTTAAGCCTCGGGGCACGAGTAAGAAGGGCCGACATGACATGAAAACCCTTTCACACTTGATGGCTGATTCATCACTGGTTCAATCACAAGCCATACATTGATTCCCCTTCTCCTCTGCTGTACTGTAGTGTTGCAAGTAGTTGCTTAGAGAAAATAATCAGTGAAAAGAAAATGCTGAGTCTGACCATGGGGAAATGACCTAGGAGCTTTGCATGTTTTGGAGGAAGTGAGACTGAGGCAGGAATACGGGAAACAAAGCAAAAAGAGAGGGCCATTTGTCAAGGTCATATACACTGTTATGAAAGAGAGAGAGAGAGTGTGTGTGTGCGTGCGTGCGTTTGTGCGTTCGTGCGTGTGAATTATTAATTGAGATATTCTGGGTAAGAGGGATGGACAGCGGGATAAGAGCTCCGAGGAGGGCTATATGGAATCTGGAGGGGGGCTGTGTTTGAAGAGGATACCCACTCAGTGACCTCCTCTGACCCCCTCTCCTCTCCTCTGGCACCCACCAACCCACCCCGTATCCATCCATGCAGACCAAATACACAGCTGCACTCACTATGATACTGTAGTTATCTAATCAGTACACATCCATGCTGTGCGCATTCCCTGGAGAACCAGAATTGGGGGTTATTTAGGAAGTGGGTCATAGTTCTTCTCCGAGATGTGTTCGTCTGCATGTGTGAGTGTACGTGCGCTTGCCGCAGAGAGAGAGAGAGTCAGCAAAGAACAGGAACGGAACGCTGTGCTTTGAGAGTCGTGACTGAGGAGGAAGAGAGAGAAGGGGGAGGAGGAGGAGGAGGTGGAGGAGGCGGGCTCCCGTGCAGAGGGCGATTGTGATTGGTGGATGGAAGGGGTGGGAGAGTGATGGAGGAAATGAGAAGCTAAAGGCCCTTTTAAATCCAAGGCATTGCGTACCAAATAAGGAATATTATGTCTCAGCTAAATTAATTGATTAGATTTATTTATTTTCTCTGCTGGTTAAAATGAGCATGTAATTCCACCCATTCAGATCTTGATTGACAATAGTTAATGTTGGCCTCAACATTAAAAGGACACACACACACAGAAAGTGCAGCCAGCACAGACATATGGCTGGTGATAAAATGTTAAATCGTAATTGCGCTACCGTGATCTTGGACACATTACTGAGTGACAGGCTGACAGCTATCCCAAAATATAGTTCTATATTTTGGGATAGCTGTCAGCCTGTCACTCAGTAATGTGTCCACATAATGCGTCCAGTGGCTCTATTGGAACAAACCCTGGGAAAGTTCCCCTTCACCTCACCTCTGTCTCCATTTCAAACCTGGCACTCTCCCAGTAGAGCACAAAGAATGAATAAAGTGAGTGAGGGACAAAGAGGCAGTGAAATGTGAGTTTCGATAGCACATCAGCGAGCTGGATGCAATCCTACCTGGAGGGGAGAGAACAGATGGTGGAAGTGAACGGAACACTGTCCCCCCCCCTCCCAGTGAGCTGTGGCGTTCCACAAGGAAGCATACTAGGGCCTCTACTGTTCCTAATATATGTTAACGACATGACTTCAGCTTGTGACTGCAACTTGTTCCTGTTCGCAGATGACTCGGCACTGCTGGTCTCGGACAGGGACAAACTGCAGGTTGAAAATGCCCTCAGCTCTGAACTCGGTAGAATCTGCACCTGGCTCGCTGATAACAAACTATCTTTACACCTGGGAAAAACAGAATCCATTCTCTTTGGATCTAATAGTAATCTCAGCAAGGCAAATGGCTTCTTGGTTAGAGTGGGTGACAATGTTATCACACGTAAAGATGAAATTACCTACCTAGGTTCCATCCTGGAGGCTAATCTTTCCGGTGATAAAATGGCCACCAACGTAATCAAAAAAGTCAACCAAAGAACAAGATTCCTTTACAGGATCTCCTCACTGGTCGACAAAAACACCTTGAAGACCTTAACAGGAGCCCTTGTACAAGGCTTCTTTGACTATGCATGCACCTCCTGGTACCACAGCACCTCAAAGGCCCTTAAAACTAGGCTCCAGACCTCCCAAAACAAACTGGTCAGGCTCCTACTTGGCCTCACCCCCCGAACCCACCTCACCCCTGCCCACTTTGACAGACTGGCATGGCTTAGGGTCGACGACAGAGTACAGCATCTTGCAATGGGTCTGGTCCACAAGATTCGATACTCCACCAAGATACCCTTGTACCTGTGTAGATACTTCCTTAATGTTAACGAAGTCCACACCCACAACACCAGAGGGAGTGCAACGAATCATGTTCAACCCAGATTCGGCACAAACAAGGGACTAAATTCTTTTCGCTCCTATGCCACCAAAATGTGGAACGCCCTACCAACAGTCATTAAGACATGCGAATCCCTTGACTCCTTCAAAACCGCTCTCAAAGGGCACCTACGGATGGCTGCAATTCGAAACTGGCCCCCGTAAAATCTGAATCCCCCCCCACCGCCCCCCCCCCCCCCCCCCCCCCCCCTTTTTTCCCTCACTGTATATGTTTCTTTTCCCTTTTTACCTCCATTATGATGAATTCCTATACTCTTCTTTGTCTATATAGAAGTGTCTATTTGTACGTCTCTAAATGTTTTGATGATTTGAACATGGTGGACCCTGTTGTAAACAAGTGTAATGCTTAATTGGGTCGTCCACTCACAGTTAACAGCCTTTGTATTGAGTTTGTGCTTGAAATGTACTGTAATTCTGCAAACTGTTAATAAAATTTTCAATCAATCAATCAATCAAAAGTTAGCTGTACAGTAGTTGTCTCTAAACTTGTATTCATACTCTTATGATAAATGATACATAATATTTGTGGTACTGTAAGACATGATCTCATGAAGTGTAATTCAGTATGCATGTGCGGGTGCAATGTCCTGATTTTGAAAGCTGATGTCCACGTGAGAGGCAGAGACATTTCTGTGAATGGCTTCTTTGTAATGGCTTCTAATCGTCTTTCTCTCTCTCTCTCTCTCTCTCTCTCTCTC
Source organism: Electrona antarctica (assembly GCF_951216825.1). Classification (NCBI taxonomy): domain Eukaryota; kingdom Metazoa; phylum Chordata; class Actinopteri; order Myctophiformes; family Myctophidae; genus Electrona; species Electrona antarctica. The sequence goes on from NC_136810.1 coordinate 39,819,541, forward strand.
TCTCTCTCTCTCTCTCTCTCTCTCTCTCTCTCTCTCGTATCACTTTACAGAAACCCATTCTTACCTGGCTATTGGGTTCAAGGGGGAGTACAAGACAATCAAACCTTGTTATTCCATCATACGCAGAGAGCCACATGCACCAGTGTAACTGACACCTCAAAGAGTGGGCCAGCAACTCATTGATCGACCCAACAACCGACGGACTGATTGACACATTGTCCATTGGCAGAGGCCTAAGATAAATGGCTGACAAGCAGATCAGGTGAGTTAGATTTAGAACAGTGGTTCCACTGGTGTGCTGTGAGGAAAGTTGAAGCGTGCCTTGGGATTTGGTGACAACCAAACATTGTTATTGCAACACACACAATACAAAAGGTTGTGCATTATTGTTAATTTATGATATCAGTATATATTGTGCTCATTCGTTTCCCAGTAGGAAAAATCTACCCTAATTAATTTAATTTTACCACTTTAACCTGTCATCCCTATTTTGATCTGCAAGCTCATAACAGGTTGCGACGCAACACATTGTGAGCTTGTAAATATTTTACAGTTGTGCCTTGATATTTTGACTTGCCCATTGGTGTGCAGTGGCCACAAAAAACGTTGAAAACCATTGAGTTAGAATTGAAACTACAGTTAGTAAATATGGGATGCGATGCACTACTAGACTAGTGGCAAGATCCACTTGCATCCGCAAGTCTAAATTACTGGAGTCGAAGGTGAAGAAATACCTAGATGATAAATGGGCGACTGTGGCTCAAGAGGTAGAGCAGGTCGTCCAATGATCCATGGGTCGGCGGTTTGAATCCCGGCTCCTCCTGTCTACATGTCGAAGTGTCCTTGGGCAAGACACTGAACCCCAAATTGCTCCCGATGTGCTGGTTGGTACCTTGCATGGCTTCCGCCGCAATCGGTGTATGAATGTGTGTGTGAATGGGTGAATGTAATGCACAATCTATGTAAAGCGCCTTGGATAAAGGCGCTATATAAATGCACCATTTACCATAAAAGTAGGAATATTGTGTTGGAGCAAAAATAATGACAATGTCTTTCTTTCTCTCCATGCATGCCCTCCTCACAGTCTTCCTGCCAAATTGATCAATGGGGGGATCGCTGGGATCGTTGGAGTGACCTGTGTGTTTCCCATTGACCTGGCCAAAACACGCTTGCAAAACCAACAAAATGGATCTCGCCTTTACACTAGCATGTACGTACAGTGCACTTTTACACTTTGGGCCTCATTCACGAAGCGTAAGAAGTATGCACATATATACACACGTATAAGTTTCCACAAGCATGGTCTGATTCATCATTATTCTTTTATGTGATTCTTCTGTAAAATACACACAAAGTCACGTCTGCTGTGAGGCACTTATAACATGGCTGTTATTAGAATGCCTATTCTTCATAAATGAATTACAATAGTGTTTATGTGCCCAACATTTGTCAGAACAATAAAATGAAAAGATGTACGGCTTGTTTTTTGATTTATAGGTTACTGGGCTTGTAGACATGCGGTGAATTCAAACTGATTTTTATATTTTGTTCAGTTGACACATTTAAGGTCCTTGCAGACTGGACGTGTGCAGGGACCTTTAAAGCTGAACATAGTTATCTAACCATCTGAGACCAATACTTGATTCACATTCAGCTGCAGCTGGTCCATTGCGCGACGGATACTTGCCAAATAAACCAGATCTACAAGCTGTCAAGGCGTTACAATGTGAACCGTTGATCTGTTCTTTTCTTGAACCTTTACATCGGAGTTCTTACCAGTTGGTTTCAGGTTGGATATTCTTATTAGTGTTAAATGGGGCACGTAACAGTGCAAATGATGCATACATGAACGTGCATTTGATTTACGAACAGGTGGGATTCATAATCTGTGATCCGCACAATTAAATCAAGGCTTTGCACACACTTTCATGAATCCTATGTAGGTCTTTTGGTCAAAAAATATAGTAGACATTTACAAAGAGCTTTGTGAATGAGGCCCATTATGAATTTATGAGCAGGGTGTAAACTTTTAATTGTCTCCCTACTGGACTACTAGCCTCGGGTACCCACTACCCATGCGTTGTTTTCTTACTGGACTATAGACATGACTGTAACTGCTTGTTACTGCCTTATCATAGGATGTATGTGTAAAACAGACCACTTTAAGTAACAGACTTGTGTTGTCTGCATCACAGGTCCGACTGCCTTATCAAGACCATCCGTTCCGAGGGATACTTCGGGATGTACCGAGGTAGGGTTTCACCACAACACCGCTGACATGTGAATGTGTGCACAATCTCAGGCATATGCGTTTGTGTTTCTGTTTCCACATAGGAAGAAATCACACTGTCTATCCTAAATCATCAAGTACCTTCTAAAGGAAAATATAAGATGGTGAACTCACTGAGAGAGCTGCTGACAACAGCTAAACATTGAGTAAAGCAAAGCTGTTTAGTAACAGCAATGTTTCACTTCAACACACACACACACACACACACACACACACACACACACACACACACACATGCATACTGTACGCATGCATGCACGCACGCACACACACAGTGTCACAGATATCTAGGACAGAGCCCTCTGACTGGTGTATGCGAGTGTCTAGACTGCTATGTCCTCATACTCTCTCTCTGCCTGTCTCTCCCCATCTATTACATTGTAACTATCTATATGTCTCTTTCTCTTCGTCCATGTGGTTCTTTTCTCTCTGGCTTCCTTTCTGTCTCACTCTACATCTCGCTGTCCCTCTCTTTGTAACTTGCCTCCCCTCCCTGTCCGTCCCCCGCTTCCACCTTCCCCACAGGAGCGGCGGTGAACCTCACGCTGGTCACTCCAGAGAAAGCCATCAAGCTTGCTGCAAATGACTTCTTCAGGCAATACCTCACGAAGGATGGGTAAGACACGGAAAGATTTACATGTTACATACACACACACAGGCATGCACACACCCACACACAGAGTCAAATCATGTTAATTCAGTGGTGATGGTATCTAAATGTATATTTGTACCTTTGCACACCCCCAGATTTGGAAAAAATGAACACCAAAGATGTTAATGTGCACAGTGCCACTGAGTGATTATCAACGGGACCGTACCTATGTTCCCCAGGTTCTATGTTCCCCACCCCGCAAATACGGTTCTTTGTTCCCCGCTTACAATAAACCTAAACCTAACCTAAATGTAAGTGGGGAACATAGAACCCGGGAACATAGAACCTGGGGAACATGGGTGCTCAATTGCACCCAAAAAACCTGAACTTTTAACATTCATTAGATGTTCTGTGGTCTGTGCTTTTCTGGCTCAAACAAGTGCTCTGATTTTCCTGTGGACTGTGATGTAAGAGTCCACAAATCCCATATATGACATAGGAATTTGCCAGCAGATCAGTCACTGTTGAGGGACATCTGCCTGTTTTCATTGCAGCTCAAACGGCTTTGGAACACACAGAGAAAACCCAGGTTCAGGTTGTGTGGGTGTAATTGAGGTCATGAAAAAATAAATAAAAATAAAGATAATGTCATGAAACTTTTAATCCTACCACTACTTCTACGTGCAGCCCCGCTTGCCGTTGTTAGAGGTTAGCTTATCCCAAAACAATGCTCTCAAAGAAAAATTAGCACACATCAGTATCACATGTCAATCAAATGTCATTAAACATTATGCCGTTGCTGAAGGCCGAGCAGTCCTGTTCTGCACCCTCCCCTGTGCACATAACCGCATATGGCATGTTTGTAATTTCCACCGAGTCAAGCTCAAAACCCCCTCGGGAGTGTTTGTTTTGGTCCACACAACGTCTTGTGTATGTGCAATGTTTTACAACAAATGCCTTTTTATATCACTTGACAACAAGGAAGAGACTTGCCTGAGGCTCGTGAGACACGTCCGAGCAAGCCACCAGGTGGAGGCAGTGCCAGCGCAGAGTAGCCAAAGGCCTCGCGCGTTGACATGCGCGGTGCGCCCGAGTTAGCAAGCCGCGGTGGACTGAATAGGTTATCATGTGATCCAAAACGAGCACTCCCTCCTCTGTCCAGTACACAGGGGTTTGAGTATACAGGTACAGGATTTTGAGCTCAGCCCAGTGGAAATGACATGCACGCTTCCATATGGATGTTTCCGTCGCTGACAAACAATGATGGGGTTCAATGAATGATTGACTTGTTTCGCATCAGCATGCAGCACCTCACTTGTGAATTATTAATCCACCGCTCTGCCTGACGGGTGCTGAAACAGGAGACTAAAGCGTAATAGTCGTATCGCCTGCAGGAGGATCAGTGAAGCTGTGTTTCACAGAACCCACTGACCTGCCCCTCTTTTCCCTTCTTTGTCTTTCACAGGAAGCTCACGCTGGTCAAGGAGATGCTGGCCGGATGCGGGGCGGGTACATGCCAGGTGAGTGTCTGAGTCATCCTTCTTTTCTCCACCTTGCTTTTTGCTGCCTGTAGCACTGTGAAGACTCACGGCAATGTGCATGTTGTTTACACACAATGTATATCATTGCTGCCCAGGCAGAATCCCTGTATCTCCATTTATTTTAGGCTAAAATAAATGGAGATACAAGCCCCTCCTATATCCAGCTTTTAGTGTATGTTGTTCTGGAATCTTTTGGAGAGCACTTATAACACAGTTAAACAACATAATGAGACAGACACAATTCAGAGTTTCAGAGTTACAATGGAACACCATACTGACTCAACACAACTCAGTCAGACTTCAGTTTAAATACATTCCTACCCCCCTCAGGGAGTAGGTGGGTCTTAACACATGAGACAAATGGGAAGACCATCCCCTCAGTCCACAAGTTACAGGTCAAATGTCAGTAAAGACAGAAAACAGCTTCTCATAGTTTAGTTTCCCATGAGTGATTTGATCTCCTTAAATGTATAACTTAGTGTATTCCACATTTCCTCGACAATGTTCACAAACTTTGTTCTACACAAACAATAAAGCTGCTATAAGCAATATTATGTCAACATTTTAATGACTGATGATTTTTTTTGTCTCTGTGACACATCTAGGGGCAACAATCTGCATTCAAAGATATTCCTAGAAGCTTTGTCATTGGTCAAAAAAAAACGGTCGGCCTGGGCCATGGCTCAGTGGTCCAGGCACCTTGGCTGGCAATCCAGTCTGGCAGTGTTCCGCGGGTTCGACTCCCGATCCCGACGGCCTTTACTGCATGTCTTCCCCCCCATCTCTCTCCCCATTTCCTGTCAGCCTACTGTCTGTCCCTCCATAAAAAATATAAAATAAAGGCGAAAGCCACAAAAAAAACATTAAAAAAAAAAACCCCGGTCGAAATGACTAACCAATCAGGAAGTAGACAGGCAAATCGACCAATGGCAAAGCTTCTAGGAAAATCTTTAAATGCAGATTTTGGCCCCTAGATATGTCACAGAGACTACATTTTGTTTTGGGAGCGTTTTACCCATTGCTGGCTGTCTGAATACAAAAAAAAAAGAAAAGCTCATTAAAAACTTGACATAATATTGCTGCATCATTGACAATGAATGGAACATTTTACATCATAGTGTCTGAGCAAATAGACATAGTGTCAATTTGACATCATGATGATGTACGATGATAAGAGCGCCCCTCACTTCACACAGGTGTGTTTTTTAAGGTTATTTTGGAGCATTTCTGCTTTATTTTGATAGGTCAGTGTAGAGGGACAGGACGGGTGGAAGAGAGAGTAGGCAATAGCATGCAGGAAATGATTAGTCGGACCGGGAGTTGAACCCTGCGCTCACTGTCAAACACGTGGTACTGTATGTGCCTTAACCAATTGTCTGTTGGGTTGCCCATATCTTTCATAATTCAATACCCTATTTTATTCTTCATTGAATGACAGTGTCACACAAAAGCAGTGACAGTAGCAGATCCACAAGCTCACAAACCAAGTGTGAGCTTGTAGATCTGCTATTTTCACCACTTTTGAAAGATTATGGAATGTTTTATAATTTCTTTGAAACTGTTGACCTCTAATGTGGTTTAGGCTGTCTGTGGGGTTTATAAATATTTCACCAATGAAAAGTATTAACACGAGCTTGTAATAACTACATTGGATCCATTGGGACATTATTTATTCCATTTTTTGAAGTACCGGTAACTGTTTTGGACATATAGACGATATATCCTCAGGAAATACTATAATATTATGTTAAAATGCTCACAGTTTACAGTTTCAATGTGACACTTTATTATGCACCCCTGAAGAAATTACACACTGATTTTCAACTGTTAATACTATTAGCAGGCGTGTAGATTGACAGATAGATAGACTTGATTGATCAGATAAGCGCATGGCCATGTGGCGTGAATGACTCATTGTGGAATGCTTGTTGCCAATATCCAAAGGCTTCATCCACAGAGAATGTGATTAGATTAAGTGTAGCAGGCCTCAGATTAGGATTATCACTAAGAATGTGGGCATCTCACTGTTAATCCAGTTAACTAGTTACCAGTGTGTGGATTACAGAGGAAAACAAGCGTGTACATTTAAGACAATCTGCGTCAGTGGATTCACACTGGACACTGCTTCAGCCTTAAGCACAACCTTTCAAAGCTGTTATTAACTAATCTTCAACTCTTTTATGCTTATGACGTTTCCTGTGTTCGTGACATTGTGTGTTGGTCAAATTACATTTCTATGTTAAAATAGTTTCTAATGAACAAGTTAATTGTTTCCTCTCACAGGTTGTTATCACAACTCCTATGGAGATGTTGAAAATTCAGCTCCAAGATGCTGGACGAATTGGTAAGAGACCAACAGTTAGTGGAACTCGAAACAATGAAGTGGAACTATGTTACAATGGAGAAATGGTGACCTCATGTGGTCACGTCAGTGATTACAATATCTCTGTACCCAGTCTGAATTCAGTATCCACTACTTGTACTTTTTGTGTGTTTTTGTTTTGCTTGTTTGTTTGTTTGTTTTTGGTTTTTTCCCTAGAAAATGTCCATTATGCTATGGTGAAAAAGGGGCCTTTGTGTAGAATAGATTCATTATGTGTTTTTTTCCACTGGGATTGTACTGATAGTAATATTGTTCTCATATAGGAAGGAGAGGTCGCACAGCTCGTAGTCACGATGCAAAAAACTTTTATTATAAGACCAACGTTTCGGCAAGAATGCATTTTGTGCCAAAACGTTGGTCTTATAATAAATGCTTTTTGCATTCGTGACTACGAGTTGTGCAACCTCTCCTTCCTTTACAAGTTTTGTCCCCCGTGGTCAGCATCTCCCCACTATTGGTGTGCACTCCTACCTCTTTGTTTGTTAGTAATATTGTTCTCCCCATGTTTCCTCAGCGGCTCAAAGGAAGCTGATGCCCGAGACAGTGGTGGCGGGCACGGTGGAGCCCAAATCCCCCACAGCCATGCAGATAGCCAGAATGCTGTTTAAGGAAAAGGGCATTGCTGGCTTATATAAAGGCTTGGGGGCCACGATACTCAGGTACATGATCATAACACTCAATATTCAGTGCAACAAGTCAGTGTGCAACTTCCTCTTTATATTCTGTGTAGATGCTGTGAACATGCTGCCATTCAACAATAGGTAGAAAGGCCCGGGCCACTGGCGTTGCGGTCTGGGCACCTAGGCTGCACGCAAGACAGCGCGTTGCGGGTTCTAATCCCGATCTCAACGACCTTTGCTGCGTGTCACTCCCCATGTGTCTCTCTCGCTCTCTCTCTGTCTCTGTAGGTCTTATTTGACAAACAAGAAAAAAACATAACACCACAGTGCGTGCCTACCCAGCACAAATTGTGCACGCACACACACACACACACACACACACACACACACACACACACACACACACACACACACACACACACACACACACACTCACACACACACACACACACACTCACACACACACACACACACACGCACACACACACACACACACACACACACACACACACACACACACACACACACACTCAATCAATCAATCAATCAATCTTTATTTGTCACATACATATTAAAAAAGTAGTATCTTTAACATGCAGTGAAATGTACGTAGGTCAGCCCCACAGAAGTGAGCAGTAAAACAGGACAAGAGGACTAAAGCTAAAACAAATCTACCCCTACACATCTACACACACGTACACACACACACACACACACACACACACACACACACACACACACACACACACACACACACACACACACACACACACACACGCACACACACACACACACACACACACAGTTGTACTAATACGTGACTTTTACTTACTATAAATTAATTGAGAAAATCAAGTAGCCTACTCATCAAAGGTACGTGGAGCTCCACAAAGCGCCTTATGTCCAGTGTTCACCTGGACATTTTCATTTGATAACATGGTCAAGGTCAAGGTAATCTTTATTGTCCACAAGGGAAATTTGTCTTGGGCTTTCACCCCAGCTACAGCCACACATAACATCAATGACAAACAAAAATACATTACAGAGGGAGACACAACATTACACAATTGCATACATGATGTGGATAATCTAGCCTCACACAGTTACTGCTGTTTCAGAGCCTCGTTCAACATCTTAGTTGATGCTGGTACAAACCATTGTTTAAATCTGATGTATTTCCACTTTGGTCAATCCGGTCAGACTTTCCTGTCGCATTGTGCTCCTTGGATTGTCTTTAATTAAGCAATATTATACGAGAGGGTGTGCGTTACTGTCATTAATGGCCTGCGTTGCTGCAAGAACGAGCCGAAGGCCAGTTCTGTAAGCAGCGCAGAAGTGCCATTAATGACAGTAACGAACACTCCCGAGTGTAATATTGTGATTATACAACAAAGTAAATAGCACATTTCATACATCAAGTGCAGTTCAATGTGCTTCACATAATCATGACAGGAGGATAACAATGAATAAAAGAAAGCATGAGAGAAAAAAAACAAGAATCATTGAGAAATGATTTAAATATATTTAAAGTTAGCAGCACAATTGAGTGTCAGTAGTTGTTCATGACACAGAGAACCAAGGAACAGACGATTTGTAGCATGTCTAATTTGTGATGATAATAATTATAAATTGCAGTATTTTTCATTCAACTGTAAGCGATGATGGAGGACTCATCTGAGGACGAGCTAGTGTGTGAGTTGTGTGTGTGTGTGCGTGTGTGTGTGCGTGCGTGCGTGCGTGCGTGCGTGCTGCGTGCGTGCGTGCGTGCGTGGGTATGTATATTTTGTATGTTTGTGTGTGCAGTCTTAATGTGTATAGGCGTGAAGGTCATGCAAATGTGCATAGACGACAACAAGGTACCGTTTCCATTCTGAATCTTCCTCGGTGCCTAGCTTGGTCACCATGACGATCTGTGATTAATATACATTTCATCTTTGCTTTTCTGCTTCCTTCCGCAGGGACGTTCCTTTTTCCATGATCTACTTTCCTCTCTTTGCCAATCTCAATCACCTGGGTAAACGAGGCGCGGACGGACCCGCGCCTTTTTACGTGTCATTTTTCTCCGGATGTCTTGCCGGGAGCACGGCTGCCGTGGCTGTGAACCCTGTAGACGGTGAGTGAGACATCAGACAGGGTACTCCCACACAGTAGAGACATCAGACAGGGTACTCCCACACCGTAGAGACATCAGACAGGGTACTCCCACACAGTAGAGACATCAGACAGGGTACTCCCACACAGTAGAGACATCAGACAGGGTACTCCCACACAGTAGAGACATCAGACAGGGTACTCCCACACAGTAGAGACATCAGACAGGGTACTCCCACACAGTAGAGACATCAGACAGGGTACTCCCACACAGTAGAGACATCAGACAGGGTACTCCCACACAGTAGAGACATCAGACAGGGTACTCCCACACAGTAGAGACATCAGACAGGGTACTCCCACACAGTAGAGACATCAGACAGGGTACTCCCACACAGTAGAGTCATCAGCCAGGGTACTCCCACACAGTAGAGACATCAGACAGGGTACTCCCACACAGTAGAGACATCAGACAGGGTACTCCCACACAGTAGAGTCATCAGCCAGGGTACTCCCACACAGTAGAGACATCAGACAGGGTACTCCCACACAGTAGAGACATCAGACAGGGTACTCCCACACAGTAGAGTCATCAGCCAGGGTACTCCCACACAGTAGAGACATCAGACAGGGTACTCCCACACAGTAGAGACATCAGACAGGGTACTCCCACACAGTAGAGACATCAGACAGGGTACTCCCACACAGTAGAGTCATCAGCCAGGGTACTCCCACACAGTAGAGACATCAGACAGGGTACTCCCACACAGTAGAGACATCAGACAGGGTACTCCCACACAGTAGAGACATCAGACAGGGTACTCCCACACAGTAGAGACATCAGACAGGGTACTCCCACACAGTAGAGACATCAGACAGGGTACTCCCACACAGTAGAGACATCAGACAGGGTACTCCCACACAGTAGAGTCATCAGCCAGGGTACTCCCACACAGTAGAGACATCAGACAGGGTACTCCCACACAGTAGAGACATCAGACAGGGTACTCCCACACAGTAGAGACATCAGACAGGGTACTCCCACACAGTAGAGACATCAGACAGGGTACTCCCACACAGTAGAGACATCAGACAGGGTACTCCCACACAGTAGAGACATCAGACAGGGTACTCCCACACAGTAGAGACATCAGACAGGGTACTCCCACACAGTAGAGACATCAGACAGGGTACTCCCACACAGTAGAGACATCAGACAGGGTACTCCCACACAGTAGAGACATCAGACAGGGTACTCCCACACAGTAGAGACATCAGACAGGGTACTCCCACACAGTAGAGACATCAGACAGGGTACTCCCACACAGTAGAGTCATCAGCCAGGGTACTCCCACACAGTAGAGACATCAGACAGGGTACTCCCACACAGTAGAGACATCAGACAGGGTACTCCCACACAGTAGAGACATCAGACAGGGTACTCCCACACAGTAGAGACATCAGACAGGGTACTCCCACACAGTAGAGACATCAGACAGGGTACTCCCACACAGTAGAGACATCAGACAGGGGACTCCCACACAGTAGAGACATCAGACAGGGTACTCCCACACAGTAGAGACATCAGACAGGGTACTCCCACACCGTAGAGACATCAGACAGGGTACTCCCACACAGTAGAGTCATCAGCCAGGGTACTCCCACACAGTAGAGACATCAGACAGGGTACTCCCACACAGTAGAGACATCAGACAGGGTACTCCCACACAGTAGAGACATCAGACAGGGTACTCCCACACAGTAGAGACATCAGACAGGGTACTCCCACACAGTAGAGACATCAGACAGGGTACTCCCACACAGTAGAGACATCAGACAGGGTACTCCCACACAGTAGAGACATCAGACAGGGTACTCCCACACAGTAGAGACATCAGACAGGGTACTCCCACACAGTAGAGACATCAGACAGGGTACTCCCACACAGTAGAGACATCAGACAGGGTACTCCCACACAGTAGAGACATCAGACAGGGTACTCCCACACAGTAGAGACATCAGACAGGGTACTCCCACACAGTAGAGTCATCAGCCAGGGTACTCCCACACAGTAGAGACATCAGACAGGGTACTCCCACACAGTAGAGACATCAGACAGGGTACTCCCACACAGTAGAGACATCAGACAGGGTACTCCCACACAGTAGAGACATCAGACAGGGTACTCCCACACAGTAGAGACATCAGACAGGGTACTCCCACACAGTAGAGACATCAGACAGGGTACTCCCACACAGTAGAGACATCAGACAGGGTACTCCCACACAGTAGAGACATCAGACAGGGTACTCCCACACAGTAGAGACATCAGACAGGGTACTCCCACACAGTAGAGACATCAGACAGGGGACTCCCACACAGTAGAGACATCAGACAGGGTACTCCCACACAGTAGAGACATCAGACAGGGTACTCCCACACAGTAGAGACATCAGACAGGGTACTCCCACACAGTAGAGACATCAGACAGGGTACTCCCACACAGTAGAGACATCAGACAGGGGACTCCCACACAGTAGAGACATCAGACAGGGTACTCCCACACAGTAGAGACATCAGACAGGGTACTCCCACACCGTAGAGACATCAGACAGGGTACTCCCACACAGTAGAGACATCAGACAGGGTACTCCCACACAGTAGAGACATCAGACAGGGGACTCCCACACAGTAGAGACATCAGACAGGGTACTCCCACACAGTAGAGACATCAGACAGGGTACTCCCACACAGTAGAGACATCAGACAGGGTACTCCCACACAGTAGAGACATCAGACAGGGTACTCCCACACAGTAGAGACATCAGACAGGGTACTCCCACACAGTAGAGACATCAGACAGGGGACTCCCACACAGTAGAGACATCAGACAGGGTACTCCCACACAGTAGAGACATCAGACAGGGTACTCCCACACCGTAGAGACATCAGACAGGGTACTCCCACACAGTAGAGACATCAGACAGGGTACTCCCACACAGTAGAGACATCAGACAGGGGACTCCCACACAGTAGAGACATCAGACAGGGTACTCCCACACAGTAGAGACATCAGACAGGGGACTCCCACACAGTAGAGACATCAGACAGGGTACTCCCACACAGTAGAGACATCAGACAGGGTACTCCCACACAGTAGAGACATCAGACAGGGTACTCCCACACCGTAGAGACATCAGACAGGGTACTCCCACACAGTAGAGACATCAGACAGGGTACTCCCACACAGTAGAGACATCAGACAGGGTACTCCCACACCGTAGAGACATCAGACAGGGTACTCCCACACAGTAGAGACATCAGACAGGGTACTCCCACACAGTAGAGACATCAGACAGGGTACTCCCACACAGTAGAGACACCAGACAGGGTACTCCCACACAGTAGAGACATCAGACAGGGTACTCCCACACAGTAGAGACATCAGACAGGGTACTCCCACACAGTAGAGACATCAGACAGGGTACTCCCACACAGTAGAGACATCAGACAGGGTACTCCCACACAGTAGAGACATCAGACAGGGTACTCCCACACAGTAGAGACATCAGACACGGTACTCCCACACAGTAGAGACACCAGACAGGGTACTCCCACACAGTAGAGACATCAGACAGGGTACTCCCACACAGTAGAGACATCAGACAGGGTACTCCCACACCGTAGAGCAGGGGTGGGCAACTGGCGGCCCAGGGGCCACATGCGGCCCCCACCTTCACTTAATGTGGCCCTCAGGTTAATGTCAGAATACTGATATAATATATTGGTTTCAGCTGTTACTATTCCACAACATGCAAACATGACCCGCTGTTATTACTTCAGTCTAAATTAGTAGCTCATTGCTTCAACCACAAGTATAATTAAAGGCATTTGAAATTACATAAAAATGTTAATTTTCAGGATTCCAATTCCAAAAATAAAAATTTCAATTTGAATATAGCAAAAATAGCCGATCTACAAGCTCAAAACGCGTCGCAGCGTTTTGAGCTTGTAGATCGGCTATTTTTTCTACGACAGTAATATATGGCCCTAGGGAGTGAGTGTGGAAATATAGTGGCCCTCTCCATCGTCAAAGTTGCCCACCCCTGCAGTAGAGTCACGAAGATGCAAGATTCAGCTTACAGCAGGCGTCTCTTCTGGGTTTTTAAACCGCTGGTGGATGGAAAATGAAGCTTGCGCGCGGCTGCAACTTGCAGCGTCGGCCTGAAAACCAGAAGCGCTTTGCCCACGCTGCAGTCGTTGCAGCCGTGTGCAAGCTTCATTTTCCATCCACCAGCTGTTTAAAAACCAGGAAGAGACGCCTGCTGTAAGCTGCATCTTGCATCTTGTTGAAGTGACTGTCTGGAAGTGGCTACACTGGACCAATGTAAACAGATTCGGCAAGAGAAATAAGCAACCAGGACTCTGAAAACAAGACCAAAAGCAGCGACTAAAGCACTTTAAGCCTACATACGCACATCAGCTATTTGAAAATTGCCGATCTAAAAGCTCACAACGCATCTCGATGCAATGTATTGTGAGCTTGTAGATCTGCTATTTTAAAGAAATAAATCTTGGGAAAAAGGTTTTTACAACACAAATGTGGGGTAAACAGCATTAGGAAGCAAGCCCAAAATAAGCAACTACACTTTATACACAAACGCAACCCAAAAACCTGCCAATATTTACAAGCCCAATGTCGCTTTATAATACGTGGACATGTCAACAATGCATTGGACCTGATTTCCAAGGCATCACACAGACTATGATAGCTGACGCCTACTGTATGTGTTAATCTGACTCACTTTATGTTCCAGTGATAAAGACTAGACTGCAGTCCCTGAACCGAGGGAGCACAGAAGACACCTATAATGGAGTGGCAGACTGCATCAGGTAACCTCATTATGTCCTGCTTACTGATGATACAATCATAATGATGTCCTTTCTAATTATCTCCGCCAGGAGATCGTGCATTAGGCCGTGTGCGTGCGTGTGTGCGTGCACGTGTGTGTGTGTGTGCGTGTGTGTGTGCATGCGTGTGTGTGTGCATGCATGCGTGCATGCGTGTGTCAGATAATCTTGCATACTACTAGGACAATCACTGTCATAATTATTGTGCATTCTGACAACAGGCCAACTCTTGAAAAATGTTCAACTATCGTATAATCACAGAGCAATCGTCCATAGGATTAGGATCCCCCCAGGCTAGCCATTTCCAATGTGCTTCTGATTTATGGGATTTCAATGCCAAAATATACATTTATAAACGTGACAACATAGCCCAAATCCCTTAATGTCCGCACACATGCAACGGTCTGAATAGCCACTCTGTAGCCTGGGTTCACCACTCTGTAGCCTGGGTTCACCACTCTGTAGCCTGGGTTCAGCACTCTGTAGCCTGGGTTCACCACACTGAATCTGTTTTGCCACTCGCTACTCAGTCGGGAAAGGCTCTCCAAGGTAGGCGGGACATGTAAACGAGTGAAATCGCCCCGTGTCTTCTGATTGGTCTGTGGTGTGGGTTGGGAAAAAGAAACACCAGTTTGATGTTGTATCAATGGGCACTGCGCAGCTACTGCACTGCCCTGAAACCCCAAAATTCTCTTGCAAGATTTAACCCATTCTGGGCGGGAACCCCTTTTGGTGTTTTAAACATTATGTTATAATTTATCTATTGAAAAATAGCAGATCTACCACCGAGTGGCGCGCTACGAACTATAGGTCTGCTATTTTTGAAAAATCGCTAAAATGTGCCTCAAATCTTTCAGAAAATTGTCATGATTTAGAAAACTTTTTTTTGTTAATTTCGACGTCAGGCCTGAATGGGTTCATTCATCAAAAAAGGGGTGTCGTTCTATGTCACAAGGTGGACCACAATGGAAATAAGCTTCGGCTTTTTCGTCCATGTTGGAGTTTTCCTATTTGATGACACTGTTGTAGTTTTTGAGTGCTAGCCCCTCCCATATCCAGCTTTTAGTGTATGTTCACAAACTTTGTCCTACACAAAGGATTAAATTCCCATTGACAATGAATGGAGAATTTTACATCAGTGTCTGAGCAAATTGGCATAGTGTCTATTTTACGTCATGATGATGTACATGTACAATGATAAGAGCGCCCCTGACTTCACACAGGTGTAAACTGCCAAATTCAGTCTTTAGCCCCTTTTGCAGAGTTTACAGTGCCAATTCTCTGCAATTATTGCACCAAAAAACCTAATATAAGCTAATACAGCGGCGTCTTGAAATCAGAGGCATGTAGAGCTGTTAAACTATTGTGCCGGAATTGAAAATATCAGGTTTTGGGAGATGTTATCAGGGCATCCTGGGAGGAACAGATTAGAGACGACTTTCTTGGTTGTAGGTAGACATTTAACTGCATATATTGCATTTTTGTTATTATTAGGGCATGCATCCTAGTGGTTTGCAATCTATTTACCACACCTAGTTATTATCTTCTTTGGAATGGCCAGGGTTATGTTTTTGCCCGTGTTCATGTGACGCAATTTCCCATGTAAGCCATGGATAATTCAGCTTGACAAGATTTTACACCATTCTTCAAAAGCTTTTGCTATTGTTCTTACAGATTCTGTCCAAAACTCAGTTAGGATCTGTTTTGCAAAATTGCCCCAAATCATGAATGCAGTGTCCGATCAGCCCCAAATTTTACTCACAGATTGATGGCCCCTAAACAGCCAAAAGCGATTTCACTTCTACCCATAGGGGGCACCACAAATGGATTGTCTCTGTTGTTGCCTGATTTTTCTTCACCAAATTAGGCCCAAATGCTCTCATCTCTCATGTGGCAATGACCTTCAAACAGGGTTTTCATACTCCATACCCTTTGCCTGTAATTAGATTAATACAATTGTGGCCCGGGGCCTGTTTCTTACAAAACAATATCATGAATGCAGCATCCAATCATGACTGTCTCAGCATTGGGTAGGCAACACGGCCTGGTGTAGATCTGTGCTCAGAGGAGCGCACTTTTCTACTTTTTGATCATGTGCTATTTCTGAGCGGTGCACCCTGCTCCAATGCCTGGTCGCGTGTGTCCCTATGTCCCTATGTCCCCTATGTCCCTCTGTCCTTATGTCCATCTGTCCCCTATGTATGTAGAGTAAGGCATCCACACTCGTGTGAAGTGAGGGCCGCTCTTATCATCATACATCATCATTCATCATCATACATCACATTCCGTGCTCAGCCAATCAAATCATTTCCGATTTGGGGGTACAAACACACAAAGCTGGGCATAGGAGGGGCTAGCGTCCCTCAAAAAGTACCACTGAGTGGCACTGTTGAGCAGCTGTCACAAACTCACCCATTGACCACCGTGTGCGCACACACACACACACACACACACACACACACACACACACACACACACACACACACACACACACACACACACTGCGCCGCTCACTTCACACATGTGTGATTCTTTTTTTGAGTGTCTGGCCATGCCGGATGCACTGAACTCCAGTCTCCAAGGTGGTGGGCAGGAACTTTACTGCATCGCTCAGACACCCCTACTCTAGCTTTAAATAGATTTATTCTTAAGCCTTCAGAGCAGCTAGCAGGGACCTGCCCAAGGATCTGTGGCTGCAATAAGACCTAAGCCAAACCTCTGTGTGTACATCCCACCCCAAAGTGTTTAACATAACTGACACATCACAAATACTTGACTGTTAATCCGTTTCTTCATTGAACTCTTGTCTTCCTGTAGAAAGATTATGCGCAACGAGGGTCCGTCAGCCTTCCTGAAGGGGGCGTACTGCAGAGCCCTGGTCATAGCGCCTCTCTTCGGCATCGCCCAGGTGGTGTACTTCCTGGGTGTGGGGGAATACATCCTCAGCTTCTTGCCCAAAAAGGACCACTAAGAAGCCCCCCCCCACCCCCCCCCCCACTCCACCCTCTCCCCTTGCCACCCCAACTCTCAGCCTTTCCCTCCCATCACACAGTTCACCGAGTGCGTTAGGACTCATCTCATTGTGAAACAAGGTTTTCATCGCAATTGGGTCAAAGCATTATCATTATACCATTTTTAAGTTATGTTGAATGTTGAATGGTTTTAGCACAGTTTTAGAGGGAGTCTTCATTTTGCCAAGCTGCCTATGGTGGTGCACAAAGATTCCAGTGGGCAAGCACAGGTAGTCTTCTGGAATTGAAGCCACAATTATCTTGTTTTCAAAGGATATTGCTTTATTACTTCAACATTTTCTTGCATTGTAATTTGTCGGGCATGATTGTTGAAGTGCAACATAGATCTAACTGCCCTGGGTTGCTGTAATTCAGCAAGCTCTAGTGTAGCTATTTTGCAAGCTCTATTGTAGCTATTTTATTTTTATTAAGTTGACAATGAATTATGATCTGTGTAACATTTATGACGATGATTAGCTTAAATTGCTGCACATATCTAACTAAAAAAATCTTAGATCAGCTAGGCTATTCACCAAGCATGCTTTTTAATGAATCGCCCCAGACCTTATTTCTTAACCACTTAGCAGAGCATGAATTAGAGAAGAAGAAGAAAAAACATGTATGCCTTTCCTGACTCAGATAAAGAGCCAGGGAATGTGTGAGTGTGATGCCAGCACATTTCTTGTGTTCTTTCCTGAGAAGCCTGGGATCCCTGCCTGTAAGCAGCTGTAATGAACCATATGTTGTTCATCAGCATAGCTCCAAGCTGACTTTGACAGCTTTGGCCCTATACTGTAGTAGACAGTAGCCCGATTTTATATTTGTATGCCATATGACAATGTTGCACAAAAACAGACAATCTACAAGTTCACACTGTGTCGCACTCGCAATGTAACAGGCTTGTAGGTCAGCTATTTCCATTTGGGGAAATTATAGAATATTTTACAAAATTTTCACCTACATGCCCAAAATGGGGACACCAGGTTGAAAGTGGTTAACTTGTCAATTTGCTTCCCTCTAGGATAGCCCTGTCCCACAACTAATACATTGAATTATATAGAGTCTGCTCAATACAGGGCCATAGCAGTAACAGTTTGCCTTTTAGATGCGTGATAGACCCATCAGAACAGCTGCTTAAATATTTTGGAAGGGATAGGCACATTTTGGATATCTAAAAACCGTGAACTCTAAATTCCATGGAAAGAAGATACTGTTGCTATTTGGTTATTATTCTGAATAATTTGAGTATAGACTTTATTTTGTGGACAGAGTAATGATACTCGTTGAAACGATTGGAACAATTAAGTTCATGACCAGATTTGTTCAACCCTCCTTGGTCCTGATTATTTATGGTTTACTTTAAACTAGGTTTAAACATTTTATTTTACATTCCGCCCAGCAGCAGTACCCCAAGAGCAAATGTGCTCAAATAACATTTTCAACATTGTGCTACATTGTTGGGGATGGACTTCGATTTTTACCAAACATTTCAGTTTGTTTGCTTCAGATGTTCTTTGTTTTGCTTTAAGCTCCGGGGAGAAAAAAGCTTTTATGGAGTATCCCGTGCATGCGTTGTTACATCACCGGAGCCCTACCAATGGTTTATCTCACCCGGAGATCAAGGTGACTTTGATGTGTGTTATCCAATCACATTCCTTCTTAGCTCTCCCCACAGTCTTAGCAGCTCTTCTATTGTACTGTTGCACTGTAGATATGCAATGCAACTCGTCAGTGTGTTATCACATTTGTGGGAATGAGCTCTATTTATCAATATTCCTTTCAATAGGCAGTATAGCGACATATATATATATTTGTACGTGATGTTTTTTCTGTGTCAAAAGTGTCCACCTTACTATATTGTACATATGCAGATGATATGAAGTTTATGTTGTAGGTTTTAATATTTGTTTTGTAAGTGATGGCTTATTTGCACACCTACCTCCATCTGCCCTTTTAATCAATTTGGTGTGATTTGTATAATGTCGTGGATTTATCAAATGAAGGAGCTTGTGTTATCGCAATGCAACAAAGATATCATTTTAACTTGACTGCAGTCAAGCAGTGAGGTTTGGAGGTTCTTGTACTGTACTGTATGTAAAAGTAAAACAATAATGTGGATGCTCTGCTCTTGGATGATGGTTTGGTGGTTGCCGTGGCTCACAGGTTCTGATGGAACTGCCTCTTGTCCTGTCACCCCCTGCCTTCTCAGCCAAGGACCAAAAGGGCATTAAGCCTTTTTATATTTCATCGCACAACCTGTTTTTCTGTAGAATATGTTCGTTGAGCAAGACGGTTTAGCAACAAAGTATAAATTTGCCCTTATGTCATTGATGATTAGTCATCCTATCATCATGGCAGAGTGAAAAATCTTCCTTTTGTCCATTTCTTTCCTTATTTTTGGACATGATACAATTGTAAACATTCCATTTGTGGCCATAGAAACATGGGCTTAACCCTGGATAATGATATGGACCTGTTGACAGTAGAGAGTTGGAGCATCAGTATTATTTTGACAATGGTGACCCAGTCAGTATTGATTTGATCATATCAAAGATGTCATACATTTACAGTAATTCCGAAAAGCAAAATGTATACTTTGTTGTATTGGTGTCGCTTGCCAGAAGATCTATGATCTACACATCTGCGTCGCACCACAAACGCGCTGTGAGCTTATAGATCTGCTATTTTTGGCATGCGATTTATGCCGGATAATAAATTAAGTATAAGCCATAGATCTGACAAATCAGAGATCAGAAAGGGGTAAACGGTCCTGGCACCTCCAACATTCAGGGCAGCAGACCCACAGAAACACATTTCAAAGACCTGCCTTCTCTTGTGATCTTAGCTTTATGATTTTACTATTGTTTGATGTTGTCGTTGTTTTAAAATCCTCAACATTCCAATTTGCTAGCTAGCTCATCTCATATGCTGTTGTTGTGATCACAATGCCTATTATACTGTTGAAATTGTTTCTATGATTTTTCTTTTCCATTTTCGGTTCAGTAATGATGTTGTACAAGTTAATTTTGTTTTGCTAGCTGTGAATTTGCACTGCCCGTGTGCATTTGGTCATGTATGTGAGTGTGCGTGTTTCCGACTGTTTTAGTGATGTAGTTGATTCTGTATGTATTTAGCTAGTGTGACACTAAGGTGTTTTTCTCGTTTCTCTCTCTCTCTCATTCTCTGTCTTTCTCTGTCTCTCTCTCTCTCTCTCTCTCACCTCTGCTTCTCACTCTTTCTCTCTGTCACCTCTGTCACACTCTTCTGCCATCTGCCTCTCCCTAAAGCTGTATTCATACTTAGTTGTGCACCAAACATAGCAGATCTACAAGCTTACAGCGAGACGTGTTTTGAGCCTGTAGATCTGATATTTTCAGCATTTACATCTGCACGCAACTAACTAAGTAACTCAGGCTTGACATGTATAACAGGGAGTGTTAGTGGAGGCAAGAAGAAGACTGTAAACACCAAATAATGTTGTAGACTATGACGTAGAGTGTATATTGTACAATCATAGTGCAAGCACAAATTATTATTAGGCACAAGAAGACACCACACAAAGCAGCTAATGGGTCAGTCTAATGCTATGTATGTATTTACTATTAGTCTTAGACCCATGTGTTTTTGGTGGTTCTCTCCATTGAAAGTGACTTTGAAAGTTTTTGTTTGGTTTTGGTATTGTATTTTTATTCGTGCCTATGAAAAATTGCCCTGCAGAACATGCGGACAGCGGGGTTCCCGCCGACATGTGTTCACTTTCTCACGCAGTTGCAGTGAAATAGTCACTGTAACTGTATCTATCGCCTACATACTGTAGTCTAAAGAACTCAAGTCTGAGAATGTAACTTACAGTAGATATATAATGACATATATATATATATATTTAAATATATTATAATTATAGTGAAGATGAATATATTACATGCTTTAGGCAAAACAAGCAACATCCACAAAAATACACAAACCAGCTTAATGTATATGCAATAAGTAAAATAGAAAAAATATGAAAATGTAATTAGCACTGAACACATGAACACATCTTGTCAACTGTATGACACAATGAGGTATGCAGCTCTCTTTGGGACCTTGGGGGCCTCCACAGATCTTCTCTCCCGGGGGCCTCTGTTCTCTTCCTCCAAGAGGAAAATGTGCATACATGCACTTTAAAGGGCGCCTCGCTGGTATACAAGGTATGTCACTCTGACATAGAGGGTGTTACAAAGTATGTGGAGAGCGACACGATTATAATTATCCTGGTGGTCATTGTTTACAATGTGATGAAAAAAAAGAGAAAACACGCATAATGTATTTCCTGTCACAATTTGCTGTTCAATAAAAATGACTGTCCTTACTTAGCTTGGAGTCCTTTTTTGAGGGGCGCTAGCCCATCCTATATACAGCTCTTTGTCCTAACTCGTGTCACATTTGCCATTGACAATGAAAGGAGACTTTACGTCATATGTGGCAAATCGGCTTTTTTGCCAACACAAACATTTTTGCCAACACAAACATTTAATGCCATTGACAATGAAAGGAGAATTTATACGTCATATGTGTCTGAGCAAATCAACATGTTACGTCATGATGATGTACGATGATCGCCCCTCACTTCACACAGGTGTGATTTTTTGAGGGGCGCTAGCCCCTCCTATCTACAGCTTTTGTCCCCACACGTCTCATATTTGCCATTGACAATGAAAGGAGAAATTGGGTCAAATGTCCGTCAAATATGACGTACATTTGTGGCAACACAATGCCATTGACAATGAAGGGAAAAATTACTTCATATGTAGACGAGCTAATCTGCGAACCAATCACATAGATTCAGTCGTTCATGAGATGATGTATGATGATGTAAAATCAATGATAAGAGCGCCCCTCACTTCACACAGGTGTGATTTTATATATCAGGGTGTTGTTTTTCTGTGTTACTGTATCTGCCAGACATCAGATGTCATCTTGTATCTGCCACTAGTAGTGCCACAGAAAGCAGACAATGGGTGAATGCTTTGATGTTGACAGCATCATGCCTGCTTTAGGACCACACAGCTGATGTAGCCAGGTTGAGGTGCTAGTTGACCACCAGATGTCACTGTTGTGTCACAAGACGACCACACCCCCTCACTGTGATGATGGGAGTGGGGAGAGGGTAGCATATCACAGATGTTAACTTCGGTGGCTTGATGCTGGGGACATAATATCATGTTCACCCACACCTTTTTTTCTGTCTTCCCATCTCGTCCTCAGTCTTTTTGTAGAACGCCTCATCGCTCCAAATAAAACACAGTGCTCTGCTGGCATTCTATTTTTTTGTAGGTCTTTGTGGTTTCAATATTTTGTATCGCAAAAATCACAGAAATGCCTAGTGCCTGCAATGTCTGGCTGTTGACAAGCCACACTGTTCCTGATACTGTCAATAGGACGACTGCTTTCCTGAGAACACATTCATTATTCAGCTCATGTTTGCTGTCAGCTATGTATTCAGCATCACTGTTTACACCATTTGTTCCTAGGGTGCTACTTTGCCAAGAGCTTGAATTCTTAAAGGGAAAATTACATCATACCAGCCTCCTCCTACGCCCCTGCACGCGCACACACACACACACACACACACACACACACACACACACACACACACACACACACACACACACACACACACACACACACACACACACACACACACACACACACACACACACACACACACACACACACACACACACACACACACACACACACACACACACACACACACACACACATCAAAAATAATCCTCTCTGTGTCTGCCACTTTTGTAGGAGCAACCAGCAAGATCATATTTCAGAGTCAGATTTCATATTGGATTTTCTGCCATTAGGGACTCCTTTCATCAGACCATCCCTACTCCACTGTTTATTCTACACACCAGAGATTAGTTTGCCATCATGACAGGACTTTGAAATATAGAAATGAGCTCTAGTCTGTAGAAATGAGCTCTAGTCTGTATTCTTATGCCTTTTTAACGTGTCGTGTCTTAAGCCTCCACCCTGAACTATTATTAGCCCTCCCATGCTTTCTAGCCAGAGAGAGAGAGGAGAGAGGGGGGACTGGGGAGAAGAGAGGATGGAGGCATGGTGGTCTGACTAAGTGGAGCCAGGATGGAAATGGAGAGGTTGAGGGACCATTGATGGAAGGGGTTGGGGGAGGTGGGACGGAGGGAAGAGAGAGAGAGAGAGAGAGAGAGAGGGAGGAGAGGCTGGTCATGTGTAGTATATAGGTCACTAAATCAATGGGAGTCAGGTAGCCTATGTGAAGTGGGAGAAAATGAGGATATTTATAGATACCAGCTGAGACAGATGCATCTGTGACAGGCACCATGATGCAAGGGAGTATATGGGGTCTGGAGAAAAGGACTACACACACACACACACACACACATGCAGCCAGTGAGATTGGTGTACAGATAATTCTCATAATAAATGACGAAGGAGTCTCAAATGTGAACAAAAAGGTGCACGAGGTGTTGAATGATGACAAAATGTATCACCAAATTAAAATTATGGATGGGTGCTTCGATCAAATGACCTTACCGGTTGTATGGGTAATATGTTGGCAAACTGCCGTGTTGACAATGTCTATTGGCCTAGACTAGTCGTTTTCAACCAGTGGTCCTTGAGGGGGTTACAGGTGGTCCCCTGCTAAATGATGGAGAGTTGGTGACCAAATGGACCCTTATAGATCTTTAACTCTTGAGAGTGTAAAATGAAACCAATTGGACCCGTACGCACTCAAGAGTTAAATTATTGTTAAACATCTGCATTACATAATTTACAAGAAGTCTACACAATTAAATATTCAATGTTTTGGGTCTGAGAGGCTAAATGCCATCAAACGTTGGTCCGTGGCTCAAATGCAGAATTGATATGAAAAGGGTTGAAAACCACTATACTGTAAGTGCATGGAACAATTTGCATTTAGCCATACATGGAGAGATTATGGAACTGTAATTATTGTCCTGCTGGCTCGGTTTGTGGTTGCTACGAATGCTACGAATGCTACGAATGGCACTAGGTGTCACATGGACGGACCGCATCAGAAATGTGGACCTCTATGGGGACCTACCACGCGTCACGGACAAAGTCAGAAAGAGAAGGATGAGGCTGGCAGGGCACTGCATCAGGCACCCAGAACTTGAGGCAAGTAAATTGACCCTATGGGAGCCAACCCAGGGCAAAGCCAGGAGGGGAAAGAAGAGTACCACCTATGTAGACGTGCTGCGGCGCGACAGCTTGGCTGACAACACTGCAGAGCTCAAGAACCTGATGTTGGATAGGAATTTGTGGAGGGCAGCGATCCAGGAATCCCGAGTTGGTGTTGGCTAGACCTCACTCTCGCAGCAACTAACTGTGGTTATGTTATGTGGTACTGCACGAGGCTATAGAAGATAATGGCTGATCGAGTGCAGGAATATGTGGTCAGGTGAGAAGGGCACTGCTTTTCCTTTATTTCCTGAGGGTGTCTCAGATTGGGTCAGAGGTAACTCAACTGTTCTAAGACCAATGGTGTAAAGCTCTTTTTTTTTGTTTTCTTTTACTTTATTGGAGTATTTTCAATACTTTTACTTCTACTCCACTACGTCTCAGAGGCAAACATTGGACATTAACCACTTAAAGCCCTATTTTATACATAGGCTATTAGAAAATGACTGATCTGACGCATTGTGAGCTTTAATGTGCTATTTTCTAACATTTTAGTACTTTTCGTACTTTTAAAAAATATATATGTTTTTGCCTTTATTGATAGGGTACAGTAATTAGACAGGAAAGGGGGAGAGAGATGGAGAGTGACACGCGGCAAAGGCCGTGGGGATCAGGAGTCGAACCCGTGGCACACCATCCGGCTGGCTTGGCAGCTTATAGGTGCCAATGGGTTGATCTAACTGTCCGGGCCATACTTTTGGTACTTTAAGTATATTTTTTATGCCAATACTTGGTATTGCTACTTTTGCTACTTAAGTAAAATATCCGAGTACTTCTTCCACCACTGTCTCAGAGACCCACAATGATTTATTTGTGAAGGTTAAAGTCTGAGCTACTCTTCTGGTTCAGTCACTCTGGCTCAGTGAAACAGCAGCCTAATGGCAGAACACATGCAGCAGGAATTCTAGAACTATCAAAGTCATTATAGTTGCAGCTGCTATATTCCATTTATTTTATGTTCCCATTCCTCGGTGTAGAAGCTTCTTGTAATAAGAAGTTCATTTTGAAATTATGGATTTATCCCCAGCACAAGATATAAACTAATTGTAAAATGTTGTATTAAATTGGCATTGGACGGCCTTTCTCACAGGACTACTCAAGGTCATACATACAGAACACTCTCTACTTCTAAGATTGCCAGACCAACCGAATGATATAGTCCTTATCTTAACTCAGTCATCTCATTTAAGAGCAGGCAGAGAGCATAATGCATGGGGTCCACAGCCTGGGGTCAATAGTAGTTACAAAATAGACAGAGCACAGGTCTGCACAACCATTCACCCAGGGTCTCTGTGGATTACGTCATGGCTTTGCAAATAGATTAAGAGCTGCTACCCAATTACCTCTGAACTCCAATATTAACCCCTCTCACAGTTTTCATTTAGTAGCCTACAGCGGCATATGCATTACCCCCATCCCCCGCCCCCCCAACACACACACACACACACACACCTGTCCAGTGAAGTGTCTCTGATGCAGAGGCTAATTTTAAAAGCAGTCTCATATAGTAGGCTATGTCCCGGGATTCTGCGAGCTGTTCCATCAAATGAATGAATCATTCAGATCAAAATGATTGCACATTAATATTTTAAGACAGAGACAGTTCAATGTAGTCTAGGCATATTCCAAAATATTAAACGATTCCGTGGAATAGCGCTCGGCACGATCTGGGCTGTCGAGGCTTGTCCGCCGTTGTTTCAGAAAGTCACTTTCCTATCTGTTGGTTTGTCCTCTGAGCATCACTGTGCGTTTGGAGACCGAGAGAGAGAGAGGGAGAGAGAGAGAGAGAGAGAGAGAGAGAGAGAGAGAGAGAGAGAGAGAGAGAGAGAGAGAGAGAGTCTCAAACTGGTTAGCCTAGTACCTATCCTGTGCTCGGACTCGGAGGAGGAGAGGATAGGCTGAGCAACAAGACAATACAACAGCTCCTACTACAAACCTATCAGCGGAGTTGACACTTGAAGTGGAGTAATATAGCCAACCATTGACACAACGCCATCATTTTGCCTCGGAGTGAATTAATAGCCATGTATTTGAATAGGGAAGAGGACAATAGCAAAGGTAAGATCCCTGTCAACAAATTGCTACTCTTTGCAAAGCGCATCCTTAACAGTTGTTAAAGGCGTTTATAATTGCCCCCCCCCTCCCTTATCTATTCCACCCATTGTTTCTGTTCGAGGTAATCAACTTGCCTATTAGTAGTACGTGTGTGCATTTAAATAACCATATTGCAATGTCAACGGTGTGTTGGTGAAAGTATAGGTTGTCATGTCAAGTGTTCTGTCTCCTGTCACGAGCCATATGGTTACAATGCACCTTTTAATGCATTTTTTGACATTTCCTCGTGCGATCATTTGTGGAACCACTTTGTCTCACGTGGCTTTTGCTTCCTACATGCTTTGACATTTGGAAATATTCACTTTGGGGCAACAAAACACAAGGTCACAGCCTCCACAATGATAACCATGCAAGTGGGCATGCATGCTATTTATTTATTTCCCGGCCAAATATGATCGAATAGCATATCCGCTACATGGCAGCAGGCAGCACACCAATGTGTGAGACGAGAAAGAAAGGAAAAGAGGCATATTTTGGGTATAATCTCTCCCACGTGTTTTTGAAGCGATCGATTCTTTCACCCCTCGTCTTTTCTTGTCTTGTCTTTATCAAGTGTATAACCGACCAGTGCGCCTCAATGTCGCCATATAATGTGATGAGTCTGGGTCTGTGGGTTACAGGTATTAACTAAACCTATGGTTCTAGAAGATGAATAACACCTGCTGCTGCTGCTACGACTAGAAAAAGAGCAAAAGGCAGAGTGGGAGGGGCCATTTTTGTTCATTTCCATTTGATGCGAGATAATGTGATCTCGCAACACTGATAATAATAATACTGTATGCTATATTGCGTGAAAGCAGACATGGGCTGTTATGAAAGGGATCGAGGGTGGGGGGAACTGTTTTCATATGACACTAATTGGTATATGACAGACTACTGGCTAAAGCTCCTATAATAGCCTATGCTTGGAAAATCCTGATTCCTGACACATGGACACCTGACCTAATCGCCCACTTGTACGCATTCTCATGCAGTAGAGTAGACATAGACCTATATGCTATTATAATCCAGAATTGGCTATTGAGACAGAGCTACAGTTTTCACCTAGAGACATATGACTATGGGCTAGCACTTGATTGACAGCTATTTGGCTGATTGATTGATTGATTGATTGATTGATTGAGTTAGTTACTTGTAGCCAATGTAGTGGTACTATATACAGGGTGTTTCCTCGCAGCACTGCATCCTCCAGCCTTGAAATTCACAGTGCGTCTCAAGGTGGAGTGTGAGTGAAAGTTGGGGCGTATGGTGTTCGCAGGGCATATCGATTATTACCCCCACAGGATTAAAGGATTGAGTATTCTACAGACAGGTGTATGAGGCTGACAATCTCCCTTCAACCAGTAACACTATTACTCCCAGCTGGCTGGGGCATGCTCAAACAATGCTGTCACACTGGTTCCAGACCATACTGAAGTAACTGAATTATCCCCCCATATATTTTATGAACAAAATGGTTAAGTTATTACCTTAACTTAATTACTTAAGCTTTTGTCTAACTTCCATTGGAAATTTCATTTGAAGGAGTTCAAAGGAATAAGCAATCAATTTACACAGAATTCCTGTGGAGGAACACACCCCGTTCAGTTGAGTGAACATCAACAACTTCCTCCCAGGCTCCCAAAGCAAGACATGAGAGAACCAAGTAAAGTGTTTGGGTGGGGCAAGCACTTCCCTCATTCTCTGTTCTTGGTAGGCTGTCCCAGCAGCAGGCCATGTACATTGTGAGTAGATAATTTCAAAGCTCAACAGAGGTATTCTCCCTAGGAATCACTAGGGGTTGGGTTGGGTTGGTGCTGGTGGGTCAGCCGCACAGGACCGCACACAAATTGGGCTATTTAAATCTGGTTCACCTTCTCTTCCCCATCTCTCTCTTTATATTGTCAAATTAAGTTGAAATGCCTTGTGAAATATGGTATACTTAGAGCTGTGATAGAGCCACAAATAGCCATTAAACTTCACTTCATCCGTTACTTTCAACCTATCTTCATATAATTGGTCCTCTAATGCTTATTATAAGGTGGCACCATTTCTGTCTTCTGTCATAGAGCACCGAAGTCTGACGTCAATATCGGTAGAGAGGGCTCTAAGTCTACGGGTTCATGTACTTTTTATTTGCATTGTAATCCCCATAGGGGGATTTTAGATCGCCTCATATAAGAACTGTGATTGAAAAACAAGCAAATCATCCAGGCCGTTTCACTCATATAGATAGAAAGAATCAACTGACAGTGAGAAAACGCTAATGTTACTGCTGTTGAACTAGTTACACAAATATGAAGGACTGACTGTCATAAACGATACAGAGATACCTCCCCGACAATAACCCCGGGGCAGTTTGTTTATTTTTGGACCACAATGCTTATATGAGACGAAGAGAAAAACTTCCATGAACCAGGGTATGAGCGAGTGACGTCAGGACTTCGGCGCTCTATTGGTGGGCTAGTGACAGTTCAAAAACCTGCCTACTACTGACATCATCTATGGGGATTCCAAGTTAATAGAGACGCTTCCTGGAACGTTAGCAATAGATCTTCAGAACTCTTAATCGGTTATTCATCATGCTGTACCTGAATTATGTGTCCTCCTTTGTTAAATGAGAATAGGACAAAATAATCAAAATGTTTAATCCCACTAGACTTAATTGTCAGGTTTATGTTACATGATAGGATCTTAGAATGTTCTGTCTTTGATCATCGCCAACAATTGTGAAAGACTATGAGGAATTTATGCCAAGTGTGCTTTCTTGTAATTACTGAATTGGTGATTTGCCAAGAACAAACAATGGAAAATATTGGAATGGTCGCAACTCCAGGTCCAATCAACACATAAACACTCCAAGGCACCAAAGAGAGAGAGAGATCGTATCATATCTTCTTATAGGCTACTACAATTACAAAAGTGTGTTTGTTTGTTCCACGTCTCCCAGCACACCAGTTGTCCAATTGGCTTCAAACAACTTGATACAAATATTGGTCTTGCGGTATGCTCTTTAACAAAAAACATGCCCGGCCGCCACACCCCGCCCACTCCTGCCTGCCAACACCATGGCTTGTTGGCTGCATTGTACAGATCCATTGAGAATTTGAGATAGAAAGAGTTGTGCCATCTCTGTTCACTCTATTGGGCCACAAACGTAGCATTGCTGACCCCTCCCTCATTGATGCAAGTCTTCTATCTCAATGGCTTGCGTGCATGTATGACGTCCGCTGACGGGTCGCAAGCACGTGCATAGTGCAGTGTGTGTGTGTGTGTGTGTGTGTGTGTGTGTGTGTGTGTGTGTGTGTGTGTGTGTGTGTGTGTGTGTGTGTGTGTGTGTGTGTGTGTGTGTGTGTGTGTGTCGCGCAGACGGGACACCTATTAAATCGCATTACCCACATGATGTACATCATTTGGTGTTCCTGGGTAAGGACTAGTAGCCTACATATAATTAATTAGGGGTTCATGACATGAAAGGGTTTGAGCTGACCTGACTCCGCCAGATTGAAGAAGCTTGCTTCACACTACTTCACAAACTACTTCCATCTGGGACCACTCTAGCCCAATCGCTGAAGAAGGCGGGCCCTTTTCTTTCAAGCTATTTGGCAGGTGATTGGTAGATCACGCCTGTAGCTGCCGCTGATTGGTCCGAACCGCAGCCGGCTCGGTTCATCGCTACTGCGTCAGAAATTCCAGATGGAGGCTGTGTTGTGAACTTGTGAATGAATACATCTGGCATAGTCAGGTTAGGTTTGAGCACCACTCACATGGACATTTTTAGAGGTCCTGGCAGTGTTGGGGGGGGGGGGGGGGGGGGGGGCAATACCCCCGAAGGGTGCTTTTTGGCTCTTGCCTTGTTTTATTGGAATGCCATCAATAGCCACATGTTATTTTAAATGGAATGCCTCCACATCAATTTTGAAAACATGTCTTGGTCACATCAGTGCCTTACACTGGGATGGAACACTATAACCCTTCCGGTGAAACGTCTGTGGGATTTAGCATGCATGGGAAAAGAATGCATATACTCCCATGGGCAAATCCCTGCAAAATCACATTGGCAGACTTTTTGTAATTTTGTTTAAACCTGCATCAAACTCCAGCCAAGACAATATTTTGTTCAGCTGGCACACACAGTGCAGTAGTACCGTGCCATTCTCAACTTGGAAGAGGGAACGGCCTAAACTAAGAGCTTTCCCCTTCATCTATTGATGGCTGTTTTGATGAACTCACTGAGATGGATTTCTTAGGGGCGGCTGTTGCCAGCCAGTATCGATTGATTATGGTGAGGGAGAATTGGACAGGTAGAGGACAGTGTTGTGTCGTGTAGGGCAGAAGTTCACGCGAGGGGAACTGTGATTGACTGTTCATGTATTATGCATGTAATCACCTTGAACTGTGGTTATGTGAAGTCCTGGCGGCAATGACACAGAGAGGTAAGGCGGTATAGCCCTGTTTTATGGGCCCTCTTAGGGGCGGCAATATGCAATATCAGGTGCAAGCATAGGCTTTTCACTTGTCATTTACCATACAATCCATTATGACCCAGTCCATTTGAGGACAGTGTACTGCCCATTGCCTATCCCTTATCACAAATGTTGTGTTAAGCTAACGAGGCAACACTACGCTCCACAAGATAGGCAAAAGGTAGTCTCGCGTGGCCAGACTGTTGCCTCCCACAACTTTCAAATGCTTCCGGTCATATACAGTATAGTCTGGGACACGGAAGCTCTTTTGATGATTAAGGGAGAAAGGGTGGGTATACTTTAGTCTGACATAACAATAGTCCAACATACATACTGTAGCCAGTTAAGACTCACCCATGGCTTCGATATGCGTTGCCGCCGCCGGTTAAGACACATGGCTGGTTGTCAATTGTCAGTCGTCTCGTTTACATGTATGTTTGATTAAAATTCAATGAAACGTAAAAAAAAAAAAAAAAAAAAAAAGACACATGGCTGGTTAAGACTCACCTGTGGCTTCCGTGTGCAGTCACAGTACGTTTTAACAGCGGGCGACCGCCAGACAAATTTACCGGAAGTACATAATTATTCTATGGGACCCGGCGACTACCGGCGATAGCAGGCGAACGGCCGATAGTCGAAAAGTGGGCGGAGGAACGTCGCCCGAACAAATAAAAATAATTCTTCTTTTTGGGCGGATTTCGGCGATGTGACTGCCGATGCTCGCCCGCTGTTAAAACGCAATGTTAGGGTTAGGTTAGGGTTTGGGGTTATGTCGGACTTCACTATTGTGTGTCGGACTGTCGGACCAAAGATATGCACCTGGGAGAAAGTGGATGTGAAGCCTCACCCCCACTTCGTTTCGTCTTTACCGTTTAATTTATCCTAAAATTAAATAAAATGATCGAAGCATATATAGCTTGCCGCTTAGCAGCAATTGAAATGACAAAATAAAATGTAAAGATATTGTTAAATAAATATATTTTTGTGAATGGAAATGACAGCTTCCGTTAATCGGATTAAGGTGTAGTTCCAGACAGAGATTGTGCAATAGTCCTCTGGCTATGCGAGAGCAGCGAGACTAGGCAAAAGGCCACACCATGTCTGTGTGTCTCTGACCCCTCTTCCTTTCTTGGCAACTCCAGATTAAGAGTTTCTGAATCAGGCATCAATTGCACTGAATACAGTTTCTGTCTGTGATCTGTACACAGTTTGGCACCCACTACCACTTGAGTATGATATGTGATAAGTTCAGCATTGATTTAAACGGAGCCCAATTGGGCTGGAGTCCAAGCCTTGGGGCCTGGCCTACCAATCTAAATGACTTTGTTTTTTTGGCATATGGAACCGGCGGCGAGTGTGCGGCCCTTGGGCAGTAGTTTATTATATTTTGGCTGGTACACAGATTTACAAGTGTAGTGTTTACTCAAGCGGCTGATTGATGTTGTTGATGAAGAGAGTTGGGGATAGTAAGGTTAAAAGCCAGATCAACTTTAGCATATATTGATTTAAGGATACATGTCACACACACACCTACACATGCACGCACGCACGCACACACACACACACACACACACACACACACACACACACACACACACACACACACACACACACACACACACACACACTCATACATCTTCACAATTATGATTTCCCAAAGGGTAGTCACCACGGGGTCATTTGCTGTCCTTCCCATTAAGGAATGGATCTTTGTGCATTTAAAGCAGTCATTTAGTATCTCCTTGTACTCTGGTTGAGTACATTTGGGGTGGATTTACAGCATGATGATCCTTGGTGTACAAGCAGTGTGTCAAAGGATTCTTTTCTTTTTTTCTTTCACTTTCTAAAGCTACAAAATGGATGGGAAAAAAATACGTCAGGAAACTGAGGATGATGTCTCTTCCATGGTTTTACTAATGTGACATGGGAAATGATTTGGGCTGGGGATGATGACGACCGTTGCTGCTGCTGTGGTTTCTAATGTCCATGCCCATTTGAGCTACTGTAGATGAATTGAAAAAGGATTGGATGGGGTCAAGAGATGGCAATGCTATTAATGTGGGCTCAGCACTCATTTTCTATAAGACTCGTTGAAACTTGCACAGTATAGGGCATTATTATTGAAGGGTTTGGGTTACTTCTAATTCTGTTTGTTACAGCTTTTAGGCACATACAGTATCCCCCATTCTCCACATGCTCTCTGATCAGTGAGTCCTCCATTCTATTCCAAAATAGACATATACGTTGCTGAATTACAATCTCATCACTGTTAATAAAGCCCCCTAAAATGCCGCCAAAATAGTTCCATTTCTATTTACTGAGGAGGGCTCGCAACTCTTCTTGTATGCTCCAAATGTTTATTGACCTTTCATTCCTGCTCTGATAACTTCAGGTTAAAACCTCTACTTTGTGCCCTCAGGCCTAACATGTTTTGAGACACAACAAAGCCACAACAAAGCCCATGCTAGTTTATTTAGCCCCTCCTATATGTCCAGCTTTGAGGGTTTGTGTAAACACAAACA